>NC_084731.1:71567859-71590359 GCF_033978785.1 Entelurus aequoreus
ATTAAACAATGTAATATTTCACACAACATTGAATGGTAAAATGGTAAATGGGTTGTACTTGTATAGTGCTTTTCTACCTTTTTTTTTAAGGAACTCAAAGCGCTTTGACACTATTTCCACATTCACCCATACACACACATTCACACACACACTGATGGCAGGAGCTGCCATGCAAGGCGCTAACCAGGACCCATCAGGAGCAAGGGTGAAGTGTCTTGCTCAAGGACACAACGGACGTCACTAGGATGGTAGAAGGTGGGGATTGAACCAGTAACCCTCAGATTGCTGGCACGGCCACGCTCCCAACTTCGCCACGCTGTCCCCAATAAACAATGTAATCTTTCACACAATATTGATTAAACAATGTGATATTTCACACAATATTGATTAAACAATGTGATATTTCACACAGTATTAACTAAACAATGTAATATTTCACACAATATTTACTAAACAATGTAATATTTCACACAATATTAACTAAACAATGTAATATTTTACACAATATTCACTAAACAATGAAATATTTCACACAATATTAACTAAACAATGTAATATTTCACACAATATTAACTAAACAATGTAATATTTCACACAATGTTGATTAAACAATGTAATATTTCACACAATATTAACTAAACAATGTAATATTTCACACAATATGAATTAAACAATGTAATATTTCACACAATATTGATTAAAAAATGTAATATTTCACACAATATTGATTAAACAATGTAATATTTCACACAATATTAACTAAACAATGTAATATTTTACACAACATTCACTAAACAATGTAATAGTTCACACAATATAAACTAAACAATGTAATATCTCACACAATATTTACTAAACAATGTATTATTTCACACAATATTAACTAAACAATGTAATATTTTACACAATATTCACTAAACAATGTAATATTTCACACAATATTAACTAAACAATGTAATATTTCACACAATATTAATTAAACAATGTAATATTTTACACAATATTTACTAAACAATGTAACATTTCACACAATATTAACTAAACAATGTAATATTTTACACAATATTCAGTAAACAATGTAATATTTCACACAATATTAACTAAACAATATAATATTTCACACAATATTAACTAAACAATGTAATATTTTGCACAATATTAACTAAACAATTTAATATTTCACACAATATGAACTAAACAATGTCATATTTCACACAACATGAACTAAACAATGTAATATTTCACACAATATGAACTAAACAATGTCATATTTCACACAATATGAAGTAAACAATGTCATATTTCACACAATATGAAGTAAACAATGTCATATCTCACACAATATGAAGTAAACAATATCATATTTCACACAATATGAAGTAAACAATGTAATATTTCACACAATATGAAGTAAACAATGTCATATTTCACACAATATAAACTAAACAATGTCATATTTCACACAATATGAAGTAAACAATGTCATATTTCACACAATATGAAGTAAACAATGTCATATTTCACACGAAGTAAACAATGTCATATTTCACACAATATGAAGTAAACAATGTCATATTTCACACAATATGAAGTAAACAATGTCATATTTCACACAATTTGACGTAAACAATGTCATATTTCACACAATATGAAGTAAACAATGTCATATTTCACACAATATGAAGTAAACAATGTCATATTTATGTTGCAGATGATTGACGGCGAGGCCTTCCTGCTGCTAACGCAGACGGACATCGTGAAGATCATGAGCATCAAGCTAGGCCCCGCCCTCAAGATCTCCAACGCCATCCTCATGTTCAAGAGCGCAGACGAAGCTCCCAAATGAAGGTTCCTGTGCCTAACCGTACTTCCTGTTCCTCGCCAAGAGAGGGCCACGGACAAAAGTATCGGGACGCCTTCTAAAACACCCGTGTGGGACGCCATGTCAGAAAAGGGTTTGATAATACATGCAGCTTGGAGACAATGTTTTTGTAAAAGTCCAACAAATACTTCCAAAAAAAAATTGGAGAATTGCAAAAAAAGAAAACAAGACTTAGTGCAGTAGATTTAGTGTTTAGTGCAATAATTCATTCTAATGCCTTTCAACAAATATGTGGAAACACTAGCAGAGCATTTTGTGCCAAAATTTAATGTACAGAAAATGAAATAATGCTCATCTATTTATGATCCCGTTAGCATACAATTGTGAAGACTAATCTTAAACAAATAGCTATTATCCTGTAATGAGCTATGTCACGACATCATTCCATTGGAAGTTTTCTAATCAAACAATGAGGTTTACAAGAATTATTCAACATCATCTCACACAATTTATTGGACAATTGTTATGCGTTTAAATTGATTAATTAGTCTTTGAATAATCTATTTTGGTTATTACAATTGAATATATTTTTTCGTTTTTTTATTTTTTATTTATTTTTGTAATTCTGAAAGGTTTAAATTGATCAGAAAACAGTTAGGTTTAATATAAATATTTAAGATTATATTTCACAATTTATTGGACAATTTTTATGCATTTAAATTGATTAATTAGTCTTTAAATAATCTATTTTGGTTATTATAATTTAAAATATATTTTTTCCATTTTTATTTTAATAATTTATTTGGGTGATTCTGAAATGTTTAGAAAACAAGTTTAATATAAATATTTAAGATTATCTTTCACAATTTATTGGACAATTGTTATGCGTTTAAATGGATTCATTAGTCTTTGAATAATCTATTTTGGTTATTATAATTTTTAAAAATTGTTTTCATTTTTATTTTAATAATTTATTTGGGTAATTCTAAAATATTTAAATTGTTTAGAAAACAAGTTAGGTTTAATATAAAAATTTAAGATGATATTTCACAATTTAAAAAAAAAAGATCCTTTACTTCAAATAATTAAACCAATAATTAGGTTTAATATAAATATTTAAGATTATACTTCACAATTTAATGGACAGTTTAACCAATGATTTTTTTGTTCAATAGATTTTTTAGTTTATAATCTATTCTGGTTATTTTTTATATGTTTAAATTAATCCGAAAACAGTAAAATTCAAAATAAATATTTGAGATTATTTTTCACAATTAAAAAAAACAAAACTAAATTATTTCAAATGTAAATATGTTTACATTGGTCCTAAAATAATTAGGTCCAATAAAAATATTTAAGAGGATATTTCACAATTGAAAAAAAAACAAATTATTTCAAATGTAAATATCCATCCATCCATCCCATCCATTTTCTATGTTGGTCATAACATAATTAGGTTCAATATAAATGTTTAAGATTATACTTCACAATTTAAAGGCCTACTGAACCCCACTACTACCGACCACACAGTCTGATAGTTTATATATCAATGATGAAATCTTAACATTGCAACACATGCCAATACGGCCGGGTTAACTTATAAAGTGCAATTTTAAATTTCCCGCTAAACTTCCGGTTGAAAACGTCTTTGGATGATGACGTATGCGCGTGACGTAACCAGTGAAACGCAAGTATCGGTACACCATTGAATACAATACAAAATAGCTCTGTTTTCATCTCATAATTCCACAGTATTCTGGACGTCTGTGTTGGTGAATCTTTTGCAATTTGTTTAATGAACAATGAAGACTGCAAAGAAGAAAGTTGTAGGTGGGATCGGTGTATTAGCGGCGGACTACAGCAACACAACCAGGAAGACTTTGACTCGGATATCAGACGCGCTAGCCGACGCTTGCCACCGACCGCACGGATGATCGTGGTGAAGTCTTTCGTCCTTCCGTCGATCGCTGGAACGCAGGTGAGCACGGGTGTTGATGAGCAGATGAGAGCTGGCTGGCGTAGGTGGAGCGCTAATGTTTTTATCATAGCTCTGTGAGGTCCCGTTGCTAAGTTAGCTTCAATGGCGTCGTTCGCAACAGCATTTTTAAGCTTCGCCAAGCTGGAAAGCCTTAACCGTGTATTTACATGTTCATGGTTTAATAGTATTGTTGATTTCCTGTCTATCCTTCCAGTCAGGGGTTTATGTATTTTGTTTCTATCTGCATTTGAGCCCGATGCTATCACGTTAGCTCCGTAGCTAAGTTAGCTTCAATGGCGTCGTTAGCAACAGCATTTTTAAGCTTCGCCAAGCTGGAAATTATTAACCGTGTATTTACATGTCCACGGTTTAATAGTATTGTTGATCTTCTGTCTATCCTTCCAGTCAGTGGTTTATTTATTTTGTTTCTATCTGCATTTGAGCCTGATGCTATCACGTTAGCTCAGTAGCTAAAGAGCTTCGTCGATAAATTGTCGTGGAGATAAAAGTCACTGTGAATGTCCATTTCGCGTTCTCGACTCTCATTTTCAAGAGGATATAGTATCCGAGGTGGTTTAAAATACAAATACGTGATCCACAATAGAAAAAGGAGAGAGTGTGGAATCCAATGAGCCAGCTTGTACCTAAGTTACGGTCAGAGCGAAAAAAGATATGTCTTGCACTGCATTCTAGTCCTTCACTCTAATGTTCCTCATCCACGAATCTTTCATCCTCTCTCAAATTAATGGGGTAATCGTCGCTTTCTCGGTCCGAATCTCTCTCGCTGCTGGTGTAAACAATAGGAAAATATGAGCAGTCCTTCCTCCGGTGTCGTCACGCTACTTCCGGTAGGGGCAAGGCTTTTTTTTTATCAGAGACCAAAAGTTGAGAACTTTATCGTCGTCGTTCTATACTAAATCCTTTCAGCAAAAATATGGCAATATCGCGAAATGATCAAGTATGACACATAGAATGGATCTGCTATCCCCGTTTAAATTTAAAAAATTCATTTCAGTAGGCCTTTAAAGGGAAACTTGACCAATGATTTCACTTTTGAATATGATTACATTGGTCATGAAATAAATCTGTTCAACATAAATATTTTAAGATTATATTTCACAATTTAATAAATTATTAGGCAATTGTTCACATCGAAAATCATACATTTGTGTTATTGTGTATTTTTCTGAATGATTCCACACTCCAGACTAATTAACAGCGTTTCTTCATTTGAACTTTGTTGGTCCTGCAGCACTTTTTGTACGCAACACGCTGATTTGTGGACACGCACAACAACTACAATGACAACAACAACTACTACAATAGAACAACAATGACAATGAGCACAATTGTGACAATGACAGCAACAACGACAATAAAAATAACAATGACACTGAGAACAATAACAACAATGATAATGAGAAGAATGACAATGAGAATTATAACAACAATGACAATAAGAACAATGAGAATGAGAAGAATGACAATGATGACACAGAACAATGATAATGAGAAGAATGACAACAATAACATTGACACTGTGAACAATAATAACAATGACAATGAGAAGAATGACAACAATAACAATGACACTGAGAATAAGAATAACAATGACAATGAGAAGAATGACGACAATAACAATGACAATGAGAAGAATGACAAATATAACAATGAGAAAAATGATGACAATGAGAAGAATTACAACAATGTGAAGAATGACAATGACACTGAGAAAAACAACAATGAGAAGAATGACAAATATAACAACAATGAGAATGAGAAGAATGACAATGACACAGAACTATGATGACAATGAGAAGAATGACAATGACACAGAACTATGATGACAATGAGAAGAATGACAACAATGACAATGAGAAGAATGACGACAATAACAATGACACTAAGAACAATAATAACAATGACAATGAGAATGATGACAATGACACTGAGAAGAAGACTGACAATGAGAAGAATGACAAATATATCAAAAATGACAATGAGAAGAATGACAATGACACTGAGAACAACAACAACAATGAGAAGAATGACAAATATAACAACAATGACTTAATTCCTGGAGCACAAGTGTGAAGTCCAACATGGAGAATGTGAAGTGACTAAAAAGTATTTGTGTGTTTTACAAGACTTTGTTGTGTTCTGTTTTTTACACCTTATGTCACTGTGTGTGTGTGTGTGTGTGTGTGTGTGTGTGTGTGTGTGTGTGTGTGTGTGTGTGTGTGTGTGTGTGTGTGTGTGTGTGTGTGTGTGTGTGTGTGTGTGTGTGTGTGTGTGTGTGTGTGTGTGTGTGTGTGTGTGTGTGTGTGTGTGTGTGTGTGTGTGTGTGTGTGTGTGTGTGTGAGAGAGAGAGAGATAAGATAATGGTGAATCATTGCAATAAACATCCAAAGTTGACTTAACTTTGTTTGTTGTTCGTAGGCTTGCCAACCTTGTACTGCCACACATGGACTGAAAGTCAAATGTACCGCAGTGAGTTCCAATATTATCTATAAACTAATATTTCACACAATATTCTCTAAACAATGTAATCTTTCACACAATATGAACTAAACAATGTAATATTTCACACAATATTAACTAAACAATGTAATATTTCGCACAATATGAAGTAAACAATGTAATATTTCACACAATCTGAACTAAACGATGTCATATTTCACACAATATTAACTAAACAATATAATATTTCACACAATATTAATTAAACAATGTAATATTTCACACAATATTAACTAAACAATGTAATATTTTACACAATATTAACTAAACAATTTAATATTTCACACGTTGTGAACTAAACAATGTAATATTTCACACAATATTAACTAAACAATGTAATATTTCACACAATATTAATTTAAACAATGTAATATTTAACACAAAATAAACTAAACAATGTCATATTTCACACAATATTAACTAAACAATATAATATTTCACTCAATATTAATTAAACAATGTAATATTTCACACAATATAAACTAAACAATGTAATATTTCACACAATATTAACTAAAAAATGTACAATTTCTCACAATGGCGGCCAGCTGGTGAAAGTTAGGGCACTCCTGGCGTGGCTTCCCGAAGGAGGAATGGTGCGGTATCCGGTCTCCTCCTGCACCCACGCTCGCTGGATCCCATCGGTTCCTGGCTTGTTCCTATCGTTGGTTTGGAGGAAGAGGCTTGCCGCCGTCGCTCCTGCTGGCCCCGCCCCCGGAGGCGCGGGGTGGATTCCCGCCACCTGCGGGGCTGTGTGTCGGGCCCCACCTGGATTAGCTGCGGCCTTGGACGTGCTGGCCCCCGCCAGGTTCGGTCTTGTGAACGCAAGATCCTTGACAAACAAAACTTTTATCCTGAAGGATTTCTTCACTTCCCGCGGACTGGACTTCCTCTGTGTGACGGAAACATGGCTGAGAGCCGGTGAGTCCGCCCCTCTTAATGAACTTCTGCCTCCGGAGTGTTCCTACTTTAATTCTCCGCGGTCGTCCGGCCGAAAAGGAGGAGGATTAGCAGCCGTTTTTAAAAATGACTTTAAATGCCGTCAGATCCGCGTGCAATCCTCCTTTTCAAGCTTCGAACTGTGCATGTTTGAACTGGGTCTTTCTGATGTCGTCCTGTGTGCCGTCGTTTATTGACCACCCAAGTACCACAAAGACTTTATAACTGACTTTTCTGAATTTCTGGCTGAAATCCTGCCCAAATATGATCGTGTCCTTATTGTGGGTGATTTTAATATTCACATCTGCTGTCCAGACGAGTCGCTTCCCAGGAGCTTCCTGAATGTAATTGACTCTTTTAACTTCATACAATCTGTATGTGGTTCCACACATGAACGCGGGCATACACTCGATTTAGTGCTCTCGTATGGTTTATGTGTTTTTAATTTGGACATTTGCGACGCTGTGTTCTCTGATCATATGCCGATCCTGTTTGATATTCCCACTCAGTGTCCGGTTAAATTGTGCGCTCCGCCTCAACGCTCTCGCATGTTTAATTCTTTGTCTCCTGCTCTGTTCTCCTCAATTTTTTCGACTCTTTGTGAGGATAATTCTGCAGCCTCTGTATGTTTGAATAGTGAAGAGTTGGTTTCTGGGTTCAACTCTATTTGTTTACAAACACTGGACACGATCGCTCCTTTCAAGTGTCGCCGCTCTAAAGCCACGCCTCAGCCCTGGTTGAATGACGTCACTCGGGCTGCCAGGCGCAAATGTAGGATGGCAGAGAGAAAATGGAAAAAAGACAGGCTGCATGTGTCCTTTGCCATTTTTAAAGAAAGCCTGCTTTCCTTTCAGATGACTGTAAAGGCAGAGATGAATATATATCTATCTCAGATTATATCTTCTAACTATAACAACCCCAAAGTTCTGTTTAAAACTATTAACACTGTCATTGATGCTCCCAAATCTGTTGGTTTTGATGCTGCTTTTGAATTCTGTGAAAATTGTCTCCATTTTTTCACTGACAAAATTGTGTCAACTAGAGCCAGTTTATCTCAGCCTTCATATGACCCTTCTGTTCCACTGAATTTCTCTTCTGTTTTCCATCAGTTTGAGCCGGTGTCCTTTTCTTTTTTAAATGACACAGTTAGTCATATGAAGCCCTCTGGTTCTCCTGCAGACTCTCTCCCACCTCGCCTGTTTAAGGAGGTACTTGCTACTATTGGATCAAGTGTCCTTAACATTATCAATAGTAGCCTCTCTTCTGGAATAGTTCCAGTAGAGTTTAAACATGCAGTGGTACGACCTCTACTTAAAAAACCAAGCCTCGACCCCTCTCTCCTCTCTAACCTTAGACCTATCTCTAATCTTCCATACATTTCTAAAATATTAGAGAAGGTTGTCTACAGTCAATTGTTGCCCTTCTTAGAAGATAATGGTGTCACTGAGTTGTTCCAGTCCGGTTTTAAAGCCCTCCACAGCACAGAGTCAGCGCTTCTAAAAGTTTTTAACGATATCCTCCTGTCAACTGATTCTGGTAAATATGTTGTCCTGGTGCTTTTAGATCTGTCTGCTGCTTTCGACACCGTCGACCACGCCACCTTAATCACTCGTCTTGAGAACTGTGTGGGCATTAAGGGCGCCGCCCTCAACTGGTTCCGGTCGTACTTAACCGACAGGAGTTTTTGTGTAAAAATAGACAGTTTTATGTCTTCCACAGCTCCTTTACCACATGGGGTTCCCCAGGGCTCAATCTTTGCCCCAATCTTATTTGCGCTTTACCTTCTCCCCCTTGGTTCTATTTTTAGGAAGTACGATATTGCATTTCATTTTTATGCCGATGATTGCCAGATTTATTTTCCCATGGCACAAAATAACACGGTTCAACGTCTTATTGACTGCCTGCACGATATCAAAGCCTGGCTTTCAGCTAACTTCCTGAGCCTAAATGAAGACAAAACAGAAGTTATGTTGTTCGGTCCAAGTCGCTCCCCCTCCCCCAACGTTGACCTCGGACCAGTACCTGCACCACGACTGGTTCTCGCACCAGTACCTGCACCACGGCTGGTTCTCGCACCAGCACCTGTACTACGACTGGTTCTCGCACCAGCACCGGCTGCCATGACAGCGACTCCGGCTGCCACGACAGCGACTCCGGCTGCCACGACAGCGACTCCGGCTGCCACGACAGCGACTCCGGCTGCCACGACAGCGACTCCTGCTGCCACGACAGCGACTCCTGCTGCCACGACAGCGATTCCTGCTGCCACGACAGCGACTCCTGCTGCCACGACAGCGACTCCTGCTGCCACGACAGCGACTCCGGCTGCCACGACAGCGACTCCGGCTGCCACGACAGCGACTCCGGCTGCCACGACAGCGACTCCGGCTGCCACGACAGCGACTCCTGCTGCCACGACAGCGGCGACTCCGGCTGCCACGACAGCGACGACTCCGGCTGCCACGACAGCGACGTCGACTCCTCCGGCGGCCACGGCGACGTCGACTCCTCCGGCTGCCACGGCGACGTCGACACCTACCGCTTCCACGGCGACGTCTCAGCGACCTCGAGTGGTCCGGCTGCGCAAGCAGCTCTCTCAGAGGTCAGGTAATGGACGCCAGTGGCGCAAACAGCAGCGACATCCAAGACTTTGTTGCAGGACTCAGAGGCTGCTGAACTTCTGGCGCCACTCACGCCCACCTTCTCAGCGGCCACGAATGTGGCCTTTCCGTGGTCGCCCGCCTCGGCGTTCCATTCGCCGCCGCCACCTGACCCTTCCCCGGTGGATTCGGGGACACGTGGCCTGGCGACCCACCACCAAGTCACCCCCCCGCCCGCCCTTGACTCGTGAACTATTGCTTGTTTTTTTTGGGTTCCAGTTGTTTTTTTGTTTTCAAGGGACATCTGGAATCTGTCCTTTTAGGGGGGGGTACTGTTAGGATCCGCTGCTCGGATCAGTTTGTTTACAGTTTAGTGTCACGTGTTTGTTTGTTTCTGTTGCCATGACGGCAGATTATGCTCAGCTGCCTCTGGTTAGTGTTCGAGACGCTCACCTGTTGTCCGGGCACTAATCAGAGGGCTATTTAGTCTTTGCCCGGGCCTCACTCGGCCTGGCTTCCTAATTTGCTTTCACGCAACAGCTAACGACCACTTTGCTTCCTGCTAGCTCTCATGCTATATTATTTTACTTGCTAGCTCCCACGCTAGTCGTTTTTGTTTTTTCCTGTCTGATTTAGTTCCTGAATAAATCATTTTTCCTACCTGCAAGCTGTGTCCGAGCCCGTCTGCATCCTTGGGAGAACACCTCGCACCACGATGCGACCAGGTCGTTACACCCAGCTTTGCATGTGTCACCAGTGGTAGCGTAACTAATGCTAGACAAGAACGACTTCAACCGAATTACAGGACACCAGTGTCCGTAAAGAAAACTGAAGTGGCGACAGTACCTGAAGCTAAGTACAACTTCCGAGAAAATAAATCTGAAGACCCAAATAAAATATGTCCCATCCACAATAAGCCTCACCCTCTACGTAAATGCCATGGCTTACGAAACAAACCACTCAAAGAAAGAAAGGCTTATCTGAAAGAGCAACACATCTGTTATCACTGTTGCGCATCTACGAGACACATGGCAAAGGATTGTGAAAAAGCTGTGCAATGTAAAGAGTGTGACAGCACTAGGCACATAACAGCGCTTCACCCTGGTCCACCACCAATAACGGAGAACTCCCCAGTGAAGGAAGACCAAGGCGGGGAGAATAATGAAGATCTCATCCCATCAGTGACATCAAAGTGTACTGAGATCTGTGGCAATTCAGTGACTCCAAAATCCTGTTCCAAAATGTGTTTAGTCAGAGTATACCCTGCTGGCCAAAGAGAGAAAGCTGCCAAAATGTATGCAGTCCTGGATGAGCAAAGTAACCGATCCCTTGCTAAAACAGATTTCTTCAATCTCTTCGGCATCAAATCAGATTCAGCACCATACACACTGAGGACATGTTCTGGGGTAATGGAGACAGCAGGAAGACGTGCATGCAACTTCATTATAGAGTCATTGGACATGCAAACCACAGTACCTCTCCCCACACTTATAGAATGCGACATGATGCTTCATGACAGATCAGAGATCCCATCACCAGAGATTATTCAGCATCATTCTCATCTAGCTCCACTGGAAGGAAAAATACCAGCAGTTGACCCCAATGCAGCAATTTTGATTTTACTCGGAAGAGATATCATCCAAGTGCTTACTTAGTAAGGGAGCAGTACAATGGATCTGACGAGGCACCTTATGCACAACGTCTTGACCTAGGTTGGGTCAAAGTCGGGGAAGTATGTCTTGGAGGAGCTCATAAGCCAGCAAACATCAACGTCTTCAGGACTAATCTGCTGCACAATGGACGAGAAACATTTCTAAGTCCATGTTCTAACACCATCCGTGTCACTGAAAAGTTCAGCAGGCCTAATCCGTGCCATGGTCTGCAACCCCCCAAACACCTGGAGGAGATGGACAACCTCGGCAGCCAAGTTTTTCAAAAAGCTAAGAATGACGATAAACCAGGTTTGTCTCCTGATGGTCAAGCATTCCTTCACATTATGAACAAAGAACTATACAAAGATGAGTCAAAGACTTGGGTTGCCCCGTTACCCTTTCGATCACCTCGTCGCCACCTCTCAAACAATTGGGAACAAGCATTAAAGCGTCGTTCATCCCTTTATCATACGCAGAAGAGAGACGTCATATCTGCACCTCCAGGAGACTTCAACATGAAAGACATCCACTCAAGACAATGGCGGCAAGTCCAACTTCTCTCTGATAGATTCTGGAAGCGATGGAAACAAGAATACCTTTCAACCATACAACCTAGGAGAAAATGGTATGCAGAAAGGCCTAACCTGCAAGTTGGAGACCTAGTACTACTGAAAGACGGCCAGGTGAGAAGAAATAAATGGCCCACTGGACTCATCGTCAAGTCTATCAACAGCCATGACAACAAAGTAAGAAAAGTAGACGTCAAGATCATCCGACAAGGTACCCTAAGAATCTACACTAGACCTGTTTCAGAGGTCGTGTTGCTCCTTCGTAAAGAGACTGTACAATGGTATAAAACATTATACCAGGCGGGGAGTGTAATGCCCGTTTGATTGTGGAGGATTACTGACACCTTGTGGCGATGGGAAAATGCTGCGCGTCATCAGTTTGGGCACTTCCAGTTTAGGATGTTAGTCCAGTTCATAAACAATGAGAAGTAGACGAGTTGTGTTAACTCTTACAAGCCTTGGAAAAGATAAGTCTTTTTACAATAAAAAATGAAAGTCCAATGCAAGACAAAGCAAGATCAACAACAATAAAGAGCCTAAATGGATTAATCTGCTTTGGAACTTTATTAGAACGTCTTAGATTGTTTGTTAGCTGTCTGCCGAGCTGTATAACCTCATCACATATAGTGAGGGCAGAACAGTCACTGTTTGTGGTCCGCTTCGTCTCCTACTAAGCCTATCACTCTTCCTAGTCTTCAACCCCCTGATCTTTCACTGATTCCTAAAGAATATCATTCCCTTAGTGATGTGTTTTGTAAAGACCGGGCTACGTCACTACCCCCCCACCGCCCATATGACTGTGCCATTGACCTCCTTCCAGGGTCTCCGCTACCTTCTTCACGGCTATACAATATTTCGCGTCCTGAACAGCATGCTATGGAGGAATACATCTCCTCTTCTCTCGCCGCCGGACACATTCGTCCCTCTTCCGCTCCCGTGGCGGCTGTTTTTTTTTTCGTTAAGAAGGATAGAGGGTTGTGACCTTATATAGACTACCGAGCCCTAAACAAGATCACGGTTAAGAATAAATACCCCCTTCCACTACTGGAGTCTTCGTTTGCGCTTCTGCATGGGGCGGTAGTATTTACCAAATTAGATCTACGTAACGCGTATCACCTTGTGCGTATTCGTCAGGGCGATGAATGGAAGACTGCTTTTAACACTTCTCTACGCCACTTTGAGTATTGCGTCATGCCGTTCGGCTTCACAAATGCTCCCGGTGTTTTTCAGTGTTGGATCAATGATGTTCTCCGCGACATGATAGGCCGTTTCGTAGTAGTGTACTTGGACAACATAATTATCTTTTCACGCTCCATTGAAGTACACCATCAGCATGTCCGTCTGGTCTTGCAGAGACTTTTAGAGAACCGATTATTTGTTAAACCCCAAAAATGCATGTTTCATTCTCCCACAGTGTCGTTTCTGGGGCTGATTGTAGAGAAGGGGCAGGTTAAGCCAGACCCAGCTAAGGTCCAAGCTGTGGTAGACTGGCCTACGCCGTCGTCCAGGAAGCTGTTGCAACGGTTTCTAGGGTTTGCAAACTTTATTGACGTTTTATTAGAGACTTCAAGGCCTACTGAAACCTACTACTACCGACCACGCAGTCTGATAGTTTATATATCAATGATGAAATCTTAACATTGCAACACATGCCAATACGGCCGGGTTAACTTATAAAGTGACTTTTAAAACTTCCCGGGAAATATCCGGCTGAAACGTCGCGGTATGATGACGTATGCGCGTGACGAAGTCAGAGTAACGGAAGTTATGGTACCCGTAGAATCCTATACAAAAAGCTCTGTTTTCATTTCATAATTCCACAGTATTTTGGACATCTTTTGCAATTTGTTTAATGAACAATGAAGGCTGCAAAGAAGACAGTTGTAGGTGGGATCGGTGTATTAGCAGCGGACTACAGCAACACAACCAGGAGTACTTTGTTGGAGCGCTAGCCGCGCTAGCCGCGCTAGCCGCGCTAGCCGCGCTAGCCGCGCTAGCCGCGCTAGCCGGCGACCTCACCTTGACTTCCTACGTCTCCGGGCCGCCAAACGCATCGGGTGAAGTCCTTCGTCCTTCTGCCGATCGCTGGAACGCAGGTGAGCACGGGTGTTGATGAGTAGATGAGGGCTGGCTGGCGTAGGTGGAGAGCTAATGTTTTTAGCATAGCTCTGTGAGGTCCCGTTGCTAAGTTAGCTTCAATGGCGTCCTTAGCACAGCATTGTTAACCTTCGCCAGCCTGGAAAGCATTAACCGTGTATTTACATGTCCACGGTTTAATAGTATTGTTGATTTTCTATCTATCCTTTCAGTCAGAGGTTTATTTTTTTGTTTCTATATGCAGTTAAAGCACGATGCTATCACGTTAGCTCGTAGCTAAAGCATTTCGCCGATGTATTGTCGTGGAGATAAAAGGCACTGAATGTCCATTTTGCGTTCTCGACTCTCATTTTCAAGAGGATATAGTGTCCGAGGTGGTTTAACATACAAATCCGTGATCCACAATAAAAAAAGGAGAGTGTGGAATCCAATGAGCCAGCTTGTACCTAAGTTACGGTCAGAGCGAAAAAAGATACGTCCATCACTGTCTCTCAAGTCCTTCACTGTAACGTTCCTCATCTACGAATCTTTCATCCTCGCTCAAATTAATGGGGTAATCATCACTTTCTCGGTCCGAATCTCTCTCGCTCCATTGTAAACAATGGGGAATTGTGAGGAATACTAGCTCCTGTGACGTCACGCTACTTCCGGTACAGGCAAGGCTTTTTTTTATCAGCGAGCAAAAGTTGCGAACTTTATCGTCGATTTTCTCTATTAAATCCTTTCAGCAAAAATATGGCAATATCGCGAAATGATCAAGTATGACATAGAATGGATCTGCTATTCCCGTTTAAATAAAAAAAAATCATTTCAGTAGGCCTTTCAGTAAAGTAGCGCAGCCTTCCAATAGATTAACGTCCTCTAAAGTTCCTTTTAGAGGCTGACCAAGCTTTTCGACACCTTAAATCTCTTTTTACCTCTGCTCCTGTATTAGTCCACTGTAATCATGATCTCCCATTTTGAGTTGAGGTGGACGCATCTGACACCGGTGTAGGGGCTGTGCTGTCCCAGCATTCCAGTGCCAATCGGAGGCTGCACCCCTGCGCCTTCTTCTCCAAACGCCTTTCACCTGCAGAGAGGAACTATGATATTGGGAACGAAGAGCTTCTGGCAGTGGTCCTGGCCCTACAAGAATGGAGGCACTGGCTGGAGGGTGCCAAACATCCAATCATCATTTATACGGATCATCGTAACCTAGCCTACCTCCGCTCTGCTCAACGCCTCAATCCCCGCCAGGCTCGGTGGGCCCTATTCCTCACAAGGTTTGACTTTTGTATCACTTTTCGCCCAGGGTCACTCAATGGTAAACCTGACGCCTTGTCGAGGATGTTCTCTCCCCCAACCGAAGACACTCCCCCATCCTTCCCCAGTCCCGGATCCTTGCGCATTACAGTGGGAGGTTGAGAGGCGTGTGTCGGAGGCTATGAAGGACTCCCCATCTCCTGTTGGCTGCCCCCCTGGTCGCCTTTTTGTGCCGAGAACCTTCCGTCCAGAAGTCTTGTCTTGGGCTCACAACTCCAAGATTGCCTGCCACCCACGTGCCAGACGCACTGAGTTCCTACTCACTCAGGGGTTCTGGTGGCCAACCATCCACACTGACACAAAGAGATTTGTGGCTGCATGCCCTGTCTGCGCCAGGAGTAAGGCTTCCCATCAGGCTCCTGCAGGGTTGCTGCAGCCCCTTCCCATTCCCTCTCGTCCCTCAAATCTAAACTCCAAACATCTCAGAACAAGCTAGTCAGGTTACTGCTAGACCTCCACCCCAGATCTCACCTCACTCCTACCCACTTCTCTAAAGTGGGCTGGCTCAAGGTGGAGGACAGAGTTAAACAACTAGCACTGAGCCTAGTCTATAAAATCCGCTACACCTCCCTGATACCGAAGTACATGTCAAACTACTTCCTTAACGTAAATGACCGCCATAACCACAACACCAGGGGGAGCTCCACTAACCAGGTTAAACCCAGATTCCGAACTAACAAAGGTCTTAACTCATTCTCTTTCTATGCCACATCAATGTGGAATGCGCTCCCAACAGGTATAAAAGAAAGGGCATCTCTATCCTCCTTCAAAACCGCAATAAAAGTTCACCTCCAGGCAGCTACAACCCTAAACTAACACCCTCCCCGGATTGCTAATAATCAAATGTAAACAATCAAATGCAGATACTTTTTCTTATGCCTTCTGATCTCTCTCTCTCGCTCTCCCACTCTCTCTCTCTCTCTCTCTCTCTATGTCCACTACTTGATGTCCATATCCTACCCCCCCCTCCCCTCCACACCCCTGATTGTAAATAATGTAAATAATTCATTGTGATTATCTTGTGTGATGACTGTATTATGATGATAGTCTATATGATAGTATATATCTGTATCATGAATCAATTTAAGTGGACCCCGACTTAAACAAGTTGAAAAACTTATTCGGGTGTTACCATTTAGTGGTCAATTGTACGGAATATGTACTTCACTGTGCAACCTACTAATAAAAGTCTCAATCAATCAATCAAAAACCATGGTCGCTCATTTTTCTGGACTTTGTCACAGGTCTACCCATCTCCAGGGGGTTTTCTGTCATCCTCACCATTGTAGACAGATTCTCTAAATTCACACACTTTGTCCCCCTTCGTAGACTTCCCTCCTCCCTGGAAACCGCCAAACTTCTGGTCACCCATGTGGTTAGTCTTCACGGGATCCCCATGGATGTGGTGTCAGACTGAGGTCCTCAATTTTCATCTGCTACATGGAGATCATTCTGCAACCTGTTGGGGGCCACCGTTAGTATGTCATCAGGATACCACCCGCAATCTAATGGACAATCTGAAAGAGCCAACCAGGACTTGGGGGAAGCCTTGAGATGTGTTTGTCACCAACATCCATTGTGGTCCACCTATCTCCCTTGGGTGGAGTATGCCCGTAACACTCTCATTTGTTCTTCTACTGGCCGGTCCCCTTTTCATGTGGTGCATGGGTTCCAACCTCCTATATTTTCCTCTCAGGAATTAGAGTCCGCAGTCCCTTCCTGCGCCCAGTGCACCGTGTGTGGCGTGATACCCGTGCCGCCCTATCTCGCACTGCCAGACGAAACCAAACCATGGCAAATCGTCATCACAGACCAGCCCCTGACTACAAACCCGGCCAAAAAGTTTGGCTATCATCCGGAGATATCACACTGCCAGGAGAGTCGAAGAAACTGGCACCGAGATTCATTGGACCATACGAGGTGAAGCAGATGATTACTCCCGTCACAGCTCGACTCAAGGTACCTAAGTCATTTAAGTCATACCTAGTCTACCATTTCTCCCGCCTGAAGCCCGTCGAGTCGAGTGACCTTAGCCCTCCATCAGTGTCTCCCCCAGCGCCTCTGCAGGTGGAGGGTCATCCGGCCTTCATAGTCAACACCATCCTTGACGCCAGAAGGCGAGGCAGGGGGGTGCAGTTTCTGATCGACTGTAAGGGTTATCCCGCAGAGGATCGTTCCTGGATCTCTCGTTCCCTTATCATTGATAAAACGCTTATTACCGATTTTTATCACAGATTTCCTGAAAAACCAGGAGGTCCGCCAGGTGGCGTCCGTTGATTAAGGGGGGATACTGTCACCACCTCCTGCCACCTTGTGAGTTCCTGTGTTCCCATTTCGGGCGGAGTTGTGAGACGTGCACAGCTGCTCCCAATTTACCCTGATGCTATTTAAGCAGCACCTTGGCAGCTGGATGGCACTTGGTGATTCCACTCCTCGGCTCTCCACTTCTGATGGCTTTGTGTTTCTTGCAGCTTGTCATCCTGGCCACTCCCGGTGCCATCCAGCTTGGTGTCTACGTCGGCGGTAGCACGTCTTGCAACTCCGACCCAAGTTTGTTCTATTTTTATATATTAGTTTTTCTTTTTTCCACAGTGCCCATTTTGAGTTCTCCTTTTTGCATTGTGGCCTTTTGTTCCCTCCAGTGAGGAGCGCCTTTTTGTGAGTACGCAACTTCAGTAAATAACTGTTCAACTCACTGTTAGGTTTAAACACTGTTGACATCTATTAAAACAAGACAAGAAGGCAAGGAATCAAACAGAGACAGAATTCAATTTGGACTTAATTGAGGAGATGCCATGTTGACACTGTACCCTCTACAGTGTCACCCATGCTCTGACGAAAAAGCTTTTCGTCACCTCTTTTATTTTAGATATTCAATGTTCACGCACCAACAAATGTCACAGCAGGTATAGGAAGTATGCAAAACAGTCACTGTTCTTGGTCACATCGAAGACAAAAGAAGAGGATGTCTCGGCCTCTGCTCATCCTGGCTCCAACCTGGAGCAAGTTTTCGAAGACAATGAATAACCCCTCCCGTCTCCTGACCACAGCTACTTCAAAAGGGCAGCGGGTCGTAAATAGCGTTGCCCTCGGTTACCAAATAGTTCAGAGAGAGTTCGTAAAACACTTCAAGGGAGTTCCTCTGGAAGTTGAGCAGATCCTGTCATCTGTCCACTTTGAAGTCCTCGGGCCAGAACAACCTCCTTCTGTTGATTAACATACATGAAAGAAACACAGGAACACCATCTTGCTTCTCCCTTACACAGTGGAGTTTTATGAGCCTTACTCTTGGTGGGTTTTAAAAGACAGCCTTTTGTCTTCATATCAGGAGTACAAAGTATTTTTGTGATAACTTACAAACAATTATTCCAACACTCACCTTTTGTCTGCATCTTTGGGTTCCTCTCAAACTGTGTTATACAGAGCCGTGACACAAACAATGTAATATTTCACACAATATGAAGTAAACAATGTCATATTTCACACAATATTAACTAAACAATGTCATATTTCACACAATATGAAGTAAACAATGTCATATTTCACACAATATAAAGTAAACAATCAATCAATGTTTATTTATATAGCCCTAAATCACAAGTGTCTCAAAGGGCTGTACAAGCCACAACGACATCCGCGGTACAGAGCCCACATAAGGGCAAGGAAAACTCACCCCAGTGGGACGTCAGTGTGAATGACTATGTGAAACCTTGGAGAGGACCGCATATGTGGGGAGGGGAGACCGAAAGCAATGGATGTCGAGTGGGTCTGACATAATACTGTGAAAGTCCAGTCCAAAGTGGATCTAACATATTAGTGAAAGTCCAGTCCATAGTGGATCTAACACAATAAATGATAAATGGGTTATACTTGTATAGCGCTTTTCTACCTTCAAGGTACTCAAAGCACTTTGACAGTATTTCCACATTCACCCATTCACACACACATTCACACACTGATGGCGGGAGCTGCCATGCAAGGCGCTAACCAGCAGCCATCAGGAGCAAGGGTGAAGTGTCTTGCCCAAGGACACAACGGACGTGACTAGGATGGTAGAAGGTGGGGATTGAACCCCAGTAACCAGCAACCCTCCGATTGCTGGCATGGCCACTCTACCAACTTCGCCACGCCGCCCCCAATAGTGAGAGTCCAGTCCATAGTGGGGCCAGCAGGAAACCATCCCGAGCGGAGACGGGTCAGCAGCGCAGAGATGTCCCCAACCGATGCACAGGCGAGCGGTCCACACCGGGTCCCGACTCAGGACAGCTAGCACTTCATCCATGGCCACCGGAACTGTGTGTGTCCCCCTCCTCCACAAGAGAGAGGGGGGCAGAAGAGAAGAGAAAAGAAAAGAAACGGCAGATCAACTGGTCTAAAAAATGGGTCTATTTAAAGGCTAGAGTATACAAATGAGTTTTAAGATGGGACTTAAATGCTTCTACTGAGGTAGCATCTCTAACTGTTACCGGGAGGGCATTCTAGAGTACTGGAGCCCGAATAGAAAATGCTCTATAGCCCGCAGACTTTTTTTGGGCTCTGGGAATCACCAATAAGCCGGAGTTCTTTGAACGCAGATTTCTTGCCGGGACATATGGTACAATACAATCAGCAAGATAGGCTGGAGCTAGACCGTGTAGTATTTTATACGTAAGTAGTAAAACCTTAAAGTCACATCTTAAGTGCACAGGAAGCCAGTGCAGGTGAGCCAGTATAGGCGTAATATGATCAAACTTTCTTGTTCTTGTCAAAAGTCTAGCAGCCGCATTTTGTACCAACTGTAGTCTTTTAATGCTAGACATAGGGAGACCCGAAAAAAATATGTTACAGTAATCGAGACGAGACGTAACGAACGCATGAATAATGATCTCAGCGTCGCTAGTGGACAAAATTGAACAAATTTTAGCGATATTACGGAGATAAAAGAATGCCGTTTTAGTAACACTCTTAATGTCTGACTCAAACGAGAGAGTTGGGTCGAAGATAATACCCAGATTCTTTACAGAGTCGCCTTGTGTAATTGTTTGGTTGTCAAATGTTAAGGTGGTATTATTAAATAAATGTCGGTGTTGAGCAGGACCGATAATCAGCATTTCCGTTTTCTTGGCGTTGAGTTGCAAAAAGTTAGCGGACATTTATTGTTTCATGTATATTAATATTAACTAAACAATGTAATATTTCACACAATATGAACTAAGCAATGTAATATTTCGCGCAATATGAAGTAAACAATGTCATATTTCAAACAATATTCACTAAACAATGTCATATCTTACACAATATTCACTAAACAATGTCATATTTCACACAATATTAACTAAACAATGTAATATTTCACACAATATGAACTAAACAATGTAATATCTCACAATATGAAGTAAACAATGTAATATTTCAGTAATGGACAGTGTGCCTAATGTACCTATTAATTCTGGTTGTGTTTACCAACCTTAAAGCTATTTTATTTGGTACATGGTGTAATGATGAGTGTGACCAGTAGATTGGCAGTCACACATAAGAGATAGGTGCAGACTGCAATATGACTCAAGTAAACAACAACAACATTTTATATGTTCTATTGAGAATATAGAACAATACACACGGCGCCCAAAAATCTATCAAAATGTTTTAGTAGTACTTTGGTAAACTATGAAGCCGCACCGCTTGATGGATTGTTGGCGCATTACGACTACCATAGTCAGACGCACTGTGCTTCAACAAACAGTATTATTATGGTGTGTGTATAAGGACTCCAAAATGGCACCTATTAGCAGACATATTATCTTGCGTTTTGTTTAGCAATATAATGCAAAAGTAACTTTTCTTACCTTCTGGTACCTGCTGATGTGTATTTGGGATCTGCATAAGTCCCCAAAATGTTCACGCGTCCGCCTATGTAACCTTATGTAACGAAATTTCGTTCTTATCTGTGCTGTAAAGTTCAAATTTGAATGACAATAAAAAGGAAGTCTAAGTCTAAGTCTTTGTAGTCAATAAACTCCTTCTTGTTCTCTATGCCCTTGTTGTGGGGCATTCACCCTCCGTTGTTGTCATTTCTAATGTAAAGTAGTGATCAGTTCTAACTTACATCTGTCAGTAAACTCGCTGTCAAAGTGGAGGCACGTTAATAAGAGCGCCTACTGAAGAGACGGTCAGAAAGTTGTCTTGAAGATGGTCTGTAAAACATCAACATTTTGACATGTAGACCACAAGCAAGTGTTTAAATGTAGAAAAACATCACATCTACATGTCATTGACTACATCTACATGTACATCACATGTACTGTACATCTACATGTCATTGACTACATCTACATGTACATCACATGTACATCTACATGTCATTGACTACATCTACATGTACATCACATGTACATCTACATGTCATTGACTACATCTACATCACATGTCATTGACTACATCTACAATCACATGTCATTGACTACATCTACATCACATTGGATTGGCTACATCTAAATCACACCTACATATACATCTACATGTACATGTCATTGGCTCCATCTACATCGCATGTCATTGACTACATCTACATCACATGTCATTGACTACATCTACATCAGATGTCATTGACTACATCTACATGTCATTGACTACATCTACATGTACATCTCCATGTCATTGACTACATCTACATGTCATTGACTGAATCTACATGTACATCACATCTACATGTCATTGACTACATCTACATGTACATCACATCTACATGTCATTGACTACATCTACATGTACATCTACATGTCATTGACTACATCTACATGTACATCACATCTACATGTACATGTCATTGACTACATCTACATGTCATTGACTACGTCTACATATCATTGGATTGGCTACATCTACATCACATTGGATTGGCTACATCTAAATCACATCTACATGTACATCACATCTACATGTACATCTCCATGTCATTGACTACATCTACATGTCATTGACTGAATCTACATGTACATCACATCTACATGTCATTGACTACATCTACATGTACATCACATCT
>NC_084731.1:71595359-71630359 GCF_033978785.1 Entelurus aequoreus
ACCTGAGAAGCTTAAAAAATGTGTCTCCTCAGTTCCCAAACGTTTACTGAGTGTTGTTAAAAGGAAAGGCCATGTAACACAGTGGTGAACATGCCCTTTCCCAACTACTTTGGCACGTGTCGCAGCCATGAGATTCTAAGTTAATTATTATTTGCAAAAGAAAAATAAAGTTTATGAGTTTGAACATCAAATATCTTGTCTTTGTAGTGCATTCAATTGAATATGGGTTTGCAGATCATTGTATTCCGTTTATATTTACATCTAACACAATTTCCCAACTCATATGGAAACGGGGTTTGTATATACACACACACTTTATATATATATATATATATATATATATATATATATATATATATATATATATATATATATATATATATATATATATAGTGAAGTGAATTACATTTATATAGCGCTTTTTCTCAAGTGACTCAAAGCGCTTTACATTGTGAAACCCAATATCCAAGTTACATTTAAACCAGTGTGGGTGGCACTGGGAGCAGGTGGGTAAAGTGTCTTGCCCAAGGACACAACGGCAGTGACTAGGATGGCGGAAGCGGGGATCGAACCTGCAACCCTCAAGTTGCTGGCACGGCCGCTCTACCAACCGAGCTATACCGTCCCAATAGATGTGTGTATAAGTGTGTATGTATATACTGTATGTATATATATATGTGTGTGTATATATATATGTATACGGATGTATGTATATATGTTTATATGTATACATGTATGTATATAGGGTATTAAATTGTTTTTGCTGGACAAGTAAATGCAAATAAAGAAAAAAGTACAACAAAAAAAGTCTATGTTGACAACGTCAACACGCGGACACAGTTGTTGTATCATTAAAATGTCCTTCAGCGTCTTCCTGCTGGTCCTGCATCCTTCAAACCAGAAGAACCTGCTTCATTTGGAAACAAAAACAACCACAAACAATGCAAGATAGTCTCCTATTTCATATTAAATATTTCAATTTGAGCTGAAGTCTGTCTCCTGTCTGTCACGTGTCATGTGTCAGGTTTTCTGCTGTCCTGCTGCACTGGATCATGGCACACTGCAATGTGAGTGTTCTCTCCACAACTACATTACTGTATTATTCATATTATTGTCGTTCCACAACTACATTACTGTATTATTCATATTATTGTTGTTCCACAACTACATTACTGTATTATTCATATTATTGTTGTTCCACAACTACATTACTGTATTATTCATATTATTGTTGTTCCACAACTACATTACTGTAATATTCATATTATTGTTGTTCCACAACTACATTACTGTATTATTCATATTATTGTTGTTCCACAGAAGTCATACAAAAAAGACATGATTTGAAATTGCTTTTACTGAAATGAGTCACATTACATTGATGCCTAATGTGAGCTGATTATGAATGTCACGAATTGGTTCTTGGGTCTTGTTTCTCCGGAAGGCAACGGAAAGTTGGCGCGGGCCAGACATGAATTTGCATACATGTTTAATTTGAACAATAAAAAAGGAATAAACAAAAAGCGCTCACAGCGGAGGTAAAAACTTGACTATGAAAACAAAAGGCACGCACAAAGGCGGAAATACAAAACTTGGGTATAAACACAAAACTTGCACAAAGGCAGAAACTATGAACAATAAAACAAAAACACAAACTGTGGTATTAATAAACAAAAACTTACTTGTCAAAGAACTGTGAACATGACATGAATCAGAGTGATGAAAAAGTGTGAGGTCGCCAGGCCGAACAACAGAAACAGACAGATTTAAATAGTGACATGATCAGTGAAAACAGGTGCGTGACTCAAAACATGAAACAGGTGCGTGACAGGACAGGTGAAAACTAATGAGTTGCTATGGAAACAAACAAACAAGGAAGTGCAACCAGGAACTAAAAAGAGTCCAAAAAACAAACACATGGCCAAAACAAAAACATGATAAACAGACATGACAGAACCCCCCCCCCTTACGGACAGATCCCAGATGTCCAAAAACAAAAAACAGGATCAAGAGTCATGGGAGGGCGGTAGGGGGACATGGCGGTGGGTCGCCAGGCCAAGTGGCCCCGAATCCACCGAGGATAGTCATGTGGCGGCGGCGAGTGGAACGCCACCGCCACCGGGGAGGTGGGCAACCCGGGAAGGGCCACATGCGTGGCCGACGATGAGGTGGGCGCACTTGGCGTGGCGGACGACCAGGTAGTGGCCACAACCGTGGCAGACGAGGAGGCAGGCGCGTCGTCGTCATTGCAGGCGTGGAAGCCGCAGATGACGCAGGTGCGGGTGCAGCAGAAGAAGCAGGCAGCGAAGCTTGGCGTGGCGCGTCGGGCGGCGAAGCTTGGCGTGGCGCTTCGGGCGGCGAAGCTTGGTCTTGGCCGCTTGGAGGGTCTTGGCTGCTTGGAGGGTCTTGGCATGGCGGTGCTTGGTCTTGGCTTGGGGAGTCTTTGCATGGCGGTGCTTGGTCTTGGCTTGGGGGGTCTTGGTCTTGGCTTGGGGGTGCTTGGTCTTGGCGTGGGGGTGCTTGGTCTTGGCGTGGAGCTGCGACTGGCGGCACTTGGCGTCGTGGAGCTGCGACTGGCGGCACTTGGCGTCGTGGAGCTGCGACTGGCGGCACTTGGCGTCGTGAAGCTGCGACTGGCGGTACTTGGCGTCGTGAAGCTGCGACTGGCGGCACTTGGCGTCGTGAAGCTGCGACTGGCGGCACTTGGCGGCGTGGAGCTGGTAACGGAGCTTGGCGTGGTGCTACTACTGGCAGCACTTGGCGGCGTGGAGCTGCGACTGGTGGCGCTTGGCGTGGAGCTGCGACTGGTGGCGCTTGGCGTGGACCTGCGACTGGTGGTGGCGTGGAGCTACGACTGGTGGCGCTTGGCGTGGAGCTGCGACTGGTGGCGCTTGGCGTGGAGCTGCGACTGGTGGCGCTTGGTGTGGAGCTGGTGGAGGTGGCCGGACCGGGGGTTGCGGCTTAGCAGGCCGACAGACTGGTGGTGGTGGTCGTGCTGGAGGCTGTGGCTTGGCAGGACGAAAGACCGGTGGTGGTGGCCGGACCGGAGGTTGCGGCTTAGCCGGCCGAAAGACCGGTGGTGGTGGCCGAACCGGAGTTTGCGGCTTAGCAGGCCGACAGACTGGTGGTGGCGGTCGTCCTAGAGGCTGTGGCATGGCATGACGCTGAGCAACCCCACCTGAAGAGATCCCAGCCCTTGCCCCCCCTCAAGGAGCGGATCCCAGACGCGCTCCCCGCGGTCTGGAACCGTCTTTTGGGGTGGGTGGAGGGAGGCCTTGAGGGGGGCCGAATCCTCCACTTTAAATTGTCCACAAAGTATTTTTTCTTCTACCTGGGTTTTATTGGGTGAAAAAAAAAATTGTGACTTGGGCATGGCTTGAGTCCTGGGGGGCGGGGCATGGAATTTGGGTGGCTTGGGATGACTTGCTCTAATGTCCAAAAGCATGTTGTGATAGTGTTTTATCATGTTTATGGGATTAGAGTCTTTTGCTGGAGGTGAGTGATCAAAAGAAAAAGTATTGAAAAAAAAATCCTGGTCTGTGACGTCATCAGGGCGAAGCCGGGCTGGCTGCTGCTTGCTTCCGCCCGGAGGGAGAGGGGCTTGTGGGAGCGGCGTGTCCTGCCGGCTCGCGGAAGTCTTTCCTCGTCCTTGGCGACGCTTCCGGGACGGGAACGACGCGCCGATCGGCACCAGCTTGCCTCCATTCCCCCACATCATCCCCCTGCGCTCCCTGGAGGAAAAGTGCAGCGTCTCAGTCTCCATGGCGTGGAGCACCTCCCAAGAAGCCTCATCCAAACTGTCTCAACTTCGTGCGGAGAAATTGTTATGCTGGCGACCTACTGTCACGACTTGGTTCTTGGGTCTTGTTTCTCCGGAAGGCAACGGAAAGTTGGCGCGGGCCAGGCGTGAATTGGCATACATGTTTAATTTTAACAATAAAAAAGGAATAAACAAAAAGCGCTCACAGCGGAGGTAAAAACTTGACTATGAAAACAAAAGGCGCGCACAAAGGCGGAAATACAAAACTTGGGTATAAACACAAAACTTGCACAAAGGCAGAAACTATGAACACTAAAACAAAAACACAAACTGTGGCATTAATAAACAAAAACTTACTTGGCAAAGAACTGTGAACATGACATGAATCAGAGTGATGAAAAAGTGCGAGGTCGCCAGGCCGAACAACAGAAACAGACAGATTTAAATAGTGACATGATCAGTGAAAACAGGTGCATGACTCAAAACGTGAAACAGGTGCGTGACAGGACAGGTGAAAACTAATGAGTTGCTATGGAAACAAACAAACAAGGAAGTGCAACCAGGAACTAAAAAGAGTCCAAAAAACAAACACATGGCCAAAACAAAAACATGATAAACAGACATGACAATGAACGACAATGGAACAAAAAACAAGATTAATAATAGATATGTTGTTTAAAAAGAATACAAATAAATAAGTGCATTATTTAAATGAGCAACACAGATTATCTATTAAAAAAAGCACAATTAAATACAATTCAATCAATCAATCAATGTTTATTTATATACCGTATTTTCCGCACCATAAGCCGCCCCGTGTTGTAAGCCGCACCTTCAATGAATGGCATATTTCAAAACTTTGTTTACCTATTAGCCGCCCCGTGTTATTAGCCGCACCTACGCTACGCTAAAGGGAATGTCAAAAAAACAGTCAGATAGGTCAGTCAAACTTTAATAATATATTACAAACCAGCGTTCTAACAACTCTGTTCACTCCCAAAATGTAATGTGCAAATGTGCAATCACAAAAATAGTAACACTCAAAATAGTGCAGAGCAATAGCAACATCAATAACTCAACGATGCTCATACGTTAGTGTCACACAACACACAAAATAAACATTTAAAGCTCACTTTCTGAAGTTATTACTCATCCACAAATCCCTCGAATTCTTCTTCTTCGGTGTGCTTCACTTGTTTTTTGACACCATATGTGATGTGGACGTGCATGCAGTCATAGATCAACATGGACGGAGCTGCGTGAAAAAAGTCACCCCGGTCTCTTCGCTCATCTTTTCTTCATCCATCCATCCCTTCGAGTTAGCTTTTATGATGACGCCGGCTGGAAAGTTTTCTTTTGGCAAGGTCTTCCTTTTGAATATCACCATGGGTGAAAGTTTCTGGCCGTTAGCATGGCAAGCTAACGGATATTCACTGTACGTGTTCCCGTTGTATCCACAGTGCGGTTCACAGGAATATCAAAAGTCAGTGGAACCTTGTACGTGTGTCTCTTGGTAGGAGACATTTTGTGGTCTTTACAGAAACACACAAATGAAATGAAAAGTAATATCCGCGCGCTTCTTCTTCTACGGGGGCGGGTGCTCACCTTGGCGGTTGCTTACAGTAGAAGAAGAAGCGCTTCCTCTTCTATGGGGGCGGTTGCTTACCGTAGAAGAAGAAGCTGGCGGCTGTTTACCGTAGTTGCGAGACCTAAACTTTATGAAAATAAATATGAATATTAATCCACATATAAGGCGCACCGGGTTATTAGCCGCACTGTCAGCTTTTGAGAAAAATTTAGTTTTTTAGGTGCGGCTTATGGTGCGGAAAATACGGTAGTCCTAAATCACAAGTGTCTCAAAGGGCTGCACAAGCCACAACGACATCCTCGGTACAGAGCCCACATAAGGGCAAGGAAAACTCACCCCAGTGGGACGTCGATGTGAATGACTATGAGAAACCTTGGAGAGGACAGCATATGTGGGTAACCCCCCCCCCCCCCCCACACCCCCCTAGGGGAGACCGAAAGCAATGGATGTCGAGTGGGTCTGACATAATATTGTGAAAGTCCAGTCCATAGTGGATCCAACACAATAGTGAGAGACAAGTCCATAGTGGGGCCAGCAGGAAACCATCCCGAGCGTAGACGGGTCAGCAGCGCAGAGATGTCCCCAACTGATGCACAGGTGAGCGGTCCACCCCGGGTCCCGACTCTGGACAGCCAGCACTTCATCCTTGGCCACGGGACCTGGAGCCCGAATAGAAAACGCTCTATAGCCCACAGACTTTTTTTGGGCTCTGGGAATCACTAATAAGCCGGAGTTCTTTGAACGCAGATTTCTTGCCGGGACATATGGTACAATACAATCGGCAAGATAGGCTGGAGCTAGACCGTGTAGTATTTTATACGTAAGTAGTAAAACCTTAAAGTCACATCTTAAGTGCACAGGAAGCCAGTGCAGGTGAGCCAATATAGGCGTAATATGATCAAACGTTCTTGTTCTTTTCAAGAGTCTAGCAGCCGCATTTTGTACCAACTGTAATCTTTTAATGCTAGACATAGAAAATAATATGTTACAGTAATCGAGACGAGACGTAACGAACGCATGAAAAATGATCTCAGCGTCGCTAGTGGACAAAATGGAACGAATTTTAGCGATATTACGGAGATGAAAGAAGGCAAAGTAACACTCTTAATGTGTGACTCAAACGAGAGAGTTGGGTCGAAGATAATACCCAGATTCTTTACAGAGTCGCCTTGTGTAATTGTTTGGTTGTCAAATGTTAAGGTGGTATTATTAAATAAATGTCGGTGTCTCGCAGGACCGATAATCAGCATTTCCGTTTTCTTGGCGTTGAGTTGCAAAAAGTTAGCGGACATCGATTGTTTAATTTCATTAAGACACGCCTCCAGCTGACTACAATCCGGCGTGTTGGTCAGCTTTAGGGGCGTGTAGAGTTGGGTGTCATCAGCATATCAGTGAAAGCTAACACCGTATTTGCGTATGATGTCATCTAGCGGCAGCATGTAAATACTAAAGAGTGCAGGGCCAAGAACCGAACCCTGGGGACCTCCGCACGTTACGTTAACATAGTCCGAGGTCACATTGTTATGGGAGACGCACTGCATCCTGTCAGTAAGATAAGAGTTAAACCAAGACAAGGCTAAGTCTGACATACCAATACTTGTTTTGATACGCTCTAATAAAATATTATGATCGACGGTATCGAAAGCAGCGCTAAGATCAAGAAGCAGCAACATAGATGACGAATCAGAATCCATGGTTAGCAATAGATCATTAGTCATTTTTGCGAGGGCTGTCTCCGTAGAGTGATTTGCCCTGAAACCGGATTGAAAAGGTTCACAGAGATTGTTAGACGCTAAGTGTTCATTTAGCTGCTGTGCAACAATCTTTTCGAGGATTTTCTAAATAAACGGAAGGTGGGACACCGGCCGGTAGTTTACCATGAGGTCAGTATCGAGGTTAGGTCTTTTGAGCAGAGGATGAATAACCGCTTTTTTGAATGCTAGGGGAACAGTGCCAGAGGAAAGTGATAAGTTTATCAAATTTAGCACTGATGGACCTAATAATACAAAAAGCTCCTTGATAAGTTTCCCAGGAAGTGGGTCAAGTAAACATGTTGTTTTATCCCATTTACACACCGTAATAATTCCTCTAATGTTATTTCATCAAAAATAGAGAGACTATTTTGGAGGGCGGTATCCGTCGTATATACAGTCGTATTTGTGTTAATAGAACCCAGTTGTAGCTGGGATCCGTTGTCTTTAATCTCCTTTCTAATGAGTTCAATTTTCTTATTAAAGAAATTCATAAAGTCATCTGCCGAGTGGGTGGAGCTACTGGGAGGAGTCCCTTGTTGGGTTAGCGATGCTACTGTACAAACTAAAATTTAGGATAGTTTTTGTTGAGGCGGATGAGATTTGAGTAATATTTAGCTTTAGCTAAGGTAAGCATGCGTTTATCAATCAATCAATCAATCAATCAATGTTTATTTATATAGCCCTAAATCACAAGTGTCTCAAAGGGCTGTACAAGCCACAACGACATCCTCGGTACAGAGCCCACAAACGGGCAAGGAAAACTCACCCCAGTGGGACGTCAATGTGAATGACTATGAGAAACCTTGGAGAGGACCGCATATGTGGGTAACCCCCCCCCCCCCCCCCCTCTAGGGGAGACCGAAAGCAATGGATGTCGAGTGGGTCTGACATAATATTGTGAAAGTCCAACACATCAGCGAGAGTCCAGTCCATAGTGGGGCCAACAGGAACCATCCCGAGTGGAGACGAGTCAGCAGCGTAGAGATGTCCCCATCTGATGAACAGGCTAGCGGTCCACCCCGGGTTTGGAGCAGAGTAGAAAAGAAAAGAAAAGAAACGGCAGATCAACTGGTCTAAAAAGGGAGTCTATTTAAAGGCTAGAGTATACAAATGAGTTTTAAGATGAGACTTAAATGCTTCTACTGAGGTAGCATCTCTAACTTTTACCGGGAGGGCATTCCACAGTATTGGAGCCCGAATAGAAAACGCTCTATAGCCCGCAGACTTTTTTTGGGCTCTGGGAATCACTAATAAGCCGGAGTTCTTTGAACGCAGATTTCTTGCCGGGACATATGGTACAATACAATCGGCAAGATAGGCAGGAGCTTGACCGTGTAGTATTTTATACGTAAGTAGTAAGACCTTAAAGTCGCATCTTAGGTGCACAGGAAGCCAGTGCAAGTGAGCCAGTATAGGCGTAATATGATCAAACTTTCTTGTTTTTGTCAAAAGTCTAGCAGCCGCATTTTGTACCATCTGTAATCTTTTAATGCTAGACATAGGGAGGCCCGAAAATAAAACGTTACAGTAATCGAGACGAGATGTAACGAACGCATGGATAATGATCTCAGCATCGCTTGTGGACAAAATGGGACGAATTTTAGCGATATTACGGAGATGAAAGAAGGCCGTTTTAGTAACACTCTTAATGTGCGACTCAAACGAGAGAGTTGGGTCGAAGATAATACCCAGATTCTTTACAGAGTCACCTTGTTTAATTGTTTGGTTGTCAAATGTTAAGGTGGTATTTTTAAATAGATGTCGGTGTTGAGCAGGACCGATAATCAGCATTTCCGTTTTCTTAGCGTTGAGTTGCAAAAAGTTAGCGGACATCCATTGTTTAATTTCATTAAGACACGCCTCCAGCTGACTACAATCCGGCGTGTTGGTCAGCTTTAGGGGCATGTAGAGTTGGGTGTCATCAGCATAACAGTGAAAGCTAACACCGTATTTGCGTATGATGTCACCTAGCGGCAGCATGTAAATACTAAAGAGTGCAGGGCCAAGAACCGAACCCTGGGGAACTCCGCACGTTACCTTAACATAGTCCGAGGTCACATTGTTATGGGAGACACACTGCATCCTGTCAGTAAGATAAGAGTTAAACCAAGACAAGGCTAAGTCTGTCATCCCAATACGCGTTTTGATACGCTCTAATAAAATATTATGATCAACAGTATCGAAAGCGGCGCTAAGATCAAGAAGCAGCAACATAGATGAAGCATCAGAATCCATGGTTAGCAATAGATCATTAGTCATTTTTGCGAGGGCTGTCTCCGTAGAGTGATTTGCCCTGAAACCGGATTGAAAAGGTTCACAGAGATTGTTAGACGCTAAGTGTTCATTTAGCTGCTCTGCTACAATTTTTTCGAGGATTTTCGAGATAAACGGAAGGTGGGACACCGGCCGGTAGTTTACCAGGAGATCAGGATCGAGGTTAGGTCTTTTGAGTAGAGGATGAATAACCGCTTTTTTGAATGCTCGGGGAACAGTGCCAGAGGAAAGTGATAAGTTTATAATATTTAACACTGATGGACCTAGTAATACAAAAAGCTCCTTGATAAGTTTCCCAGGAATTGGGTCAAGTAAACATGTTGTTTGTTTTGTCCCATTTACACATTTTGACAATTCCTCCAATGTTATTTCATCAAAGAGAGAGAAACTATTTTGGAGGGCGGTATCCGTCGTATATACAGTCGTATCTGTGTTAATAGAACCCAGTTGTAGCTGAGATGCATTGTCTTTAATCTCTTTTCTAATAAATTCAATTTTCTTATTAAAGAAATTCATAAAGTCATCTGCTGAGTGGGTGGAGCTACTGGGAGGAGTCCCTTGTTGGTTTAGCGATGCTACTGTACTAAACAGAAATTTAGGATCATTTTTGTTGAGGTGGATGAGATTTGAGTAATATTTAGCTTTAGCTGAGGTAAGCATGCGTTTATAAGTTATTAAACTATCACACCATGCTTGATGGAAAACCTCAAGTTTAGTCGCACGCCATTTGCGTTCCAGCTTTCTACATGATAATTTCTGGGCTTTAGTTTCTTCTGTAAACCATGGGGTACGCCTTTTAGGGGCCCTTTTTAGCTTTAGCGGTGCTACAATATCAATGGTGTCGCGCAGGGCGTCATTAAAGTTGTTAGTGAGGTTATCAATAGAGCCCACATAATTTGGGAATGGTGCCATTACCGAAGGCAGTAGGTCAGTAAGAGTCGTCGTTGTGGCAGCATTAATGTTGCGGCTGCTATAGTAGTTATTATTATTATTCTTAGTTTGTTGACAATGAGTCAGAACTTCGAATTTTATAAGGTAATGATCGGACATTACTTTAGTGTACGGGAGTATCGTAACTTTAGAGGTGGTGACACCCCTGACAAGCACTAGATCTATCGTATTACCGTTGCGATGCGTGGGTTCATTTATTATTTGTGTAAGACCACAGCTATCAATTATAGTCTGGAGCGCCACGCATGGAGGGTCCGATGGGGTATTCATATGGATATTAAAGTCCCCCATTATGATTATATTGTCGGCGTGCGTCACTAGATCAGCAACAAACTCTAAGAATTCACTGATGAAGTCCGAATAGGGCCCAGGGGGGCGGTAGATAACAGCCAGGTGGAGAGGCAGCGGTGTGACAAACCTCAAAGTGAGCACCTCAAACGAGTTATATTTATTTTTTAGGTTAGGTGTAAGATTATAGTTTTCATTGTATATTAGTGCGACACCCCCTCCCCTTTTAAGAGGTCGGGCAAAATGTGTATTGGTATAGCCAGGAGGAGATGCTTCATTTAGCGGAAAAAAATCGTCTGGTTTGAGCCAGGTCTCGGCGAGACCAACGACGTCAAGTTTGTTGTCTCTAATGACTTCATTAACTAATAGCGTTTTGGAAGATAATGATCTTATGTTTAAAAAGCCCATATTATAGGTAGTGGGCTGTTTTGAGGATTGTTTGTTGAAATTATCCGAAGTAGCAATATTAATAATGTTGCGTTTATTATGCGTATTGCACTTTAAATAGTTTCGACCATATCTAGGAATTGATACGACGGGGATATTCAGATTGTTTGCTTGATGTTGCGATAAACTGAACGCATCATAGTTAGCTACCTCAGTACAATGTATGTCTGCCTCTGACACGGTCACAAAAGAAAAAACATTATGTGAGTTGTGTTTTATTCTAAGAGAATTGCTATGTGTGCAGGGATTATCCAGCCTGACGCCGGCTAGTTCTAGTTTAAATGGCTTCTTACCCGGAGACTCCACGCTTCTTTGGTTAGCTTTTCTCTTTGTTGTTAGCCCAGCTCGGCATCCCCGCTTCTGCTTCCGCTCACACCGCCTATGTCGTCTCCATTGGCGGTCACCGCTAGCACTTGACTCCGCTGCTACAAAGGCCGCTCGATGTAGCCCACGAAGTAGTCCCATGCTAGCGAGGAGGTCCACCGTACATGCATCTTTCAGTCTATAACGACCCGATCCATCCACATCCAGAATTGTCTGTCGGTCATATGTGATCACAGAGTGTTCACGCTTTGAGCCAGCCATGAAATTGACAGAAATGACGGGTGTTTTTTGCCAAATCGCTCTACACTCCCAAGAGCGTTAGCAGAGCCGCTGCATTCCCATGCGCCGCCATTTTGCCATTTATAAGTTATTAAACTATCACTCCATGCTTGATGGAAAACCTCAAGTTTAGTCGCGCGCCATTTGCGTTCCAGCTTTCTACATGATAATTTATGGGCTCTAGTTTCTTCTGTAAACCATGGGGTACGCCTTTTAGGGGCCCTTTTTTGCTTTAGCAGTGCTATACTATCAATGGTTTCGCGCAGGGTGTCGTCAAAATTGTTAGTGAGGTTATCAATAGAGCCGACATAATTTGGGAATGGTGCCATTACCGAAGGCAGTAGGCCAGCAAGAGTCATCGCTGTGGCAGCATCAATGTTGCGGCCACTATAGCAGTTATTATTATTATTAGTTTGTTGACAATGAGTCAGAACTTCAAATTTTATAAGGTAATGATCGGACATTACTTTAGTATACGGGAGTATCATAACTTTGGAGGTGGTGACACCTCTGACAAGCAATAGATCTATCGTATTACCGTTGCGATGCGTGGGTTCATTTATTATTTGTGTAAGACCACAGCTATCAATTATAGTCTGGAGCGCCACGCACCGAGGGTCCGATGGGGTATTCATATGGATATTAAAGTCCCCCATTATGATTAAATTGTCGACGTGCGTCACTAGATCAGCAACAAACTCTGAGAATTCACTGATAAAGTCCGAATAGGGCCCAGGGGGGCGGTAGATAACAGCCAGGTCGAGAGGCAGCGGTGTGACAGACCTCATAGTAAGCACCTCAAACGATTTATATTTATTATTTAGGTTAGGGGTAAGGTTAAAGTTTTCATTGTATATTAGTGCGACGCCCCCACCCCTTTTAAGAGGACGGGCAATATGTGCATTCGTATAGTTAGGAGGAGATGCCTCAATTAGCGCAAAAAATCGTCTGGTTTGAGCCAGGTTTCGCTAAGACCAACATTCATACATAGAAGATTGTACACCAAAAACCATCTATTAGTATTATTATTATTATCATTATTATTGTTATTATTGTGTGAATATTCAAGCATTCACACATATAAGATTCTACACCAAAAAACAATATTTATTTATTTATTATTATCATTATCATAAGTGTGAACGTTAAGATTGTTGTGTCTAATGACCTCATTAACTAATAACGTTTTGGGAGACAATGATCTTATGTTTAAAAAGCCCATATTATATTGTTATTATTGTGTGAATATTCAAGCATTCACACATATAAGATTCTACACCAAAAAACAATATTTATTTATTTATTATTATCATTATCATAAGTGTGAATGTTAAGATTGTTGTGTCTAATGACACCAAAAACCATCTATTAGTATTATTATTATTATCATTATTATTGTTATTATTGTGTGAATATTCAAGCATTCACACATATAAGATTCTACACCAAAAAACAATATTTATTTATTTATTATTATCATTATCATAAGTGTGAATGTTAAGATTGTTGTGTCTAATGACCTCATTAACTAATAACGTTTTGGGAGACAATGATCTTATGTTTAAAAAGCCCATATTATAGGTATTGGGCTGTTTTGAAGAGTTTTTGTTGAGATTATACGTAGTAGCAATATTAACAATGTTGCGTTTATTATGCGTAGTGCACTTTAAATAGTTTCGACCATATCTAGGAATTGATATTTGATATTAATGGTTGATGGTTGTCCAGTGGAGCTGATTGTGAAATAAAATGAAACAATATATTTGCAATATTATTCAAAATATTACCACAGTTGCTTAATAATAGAAAAATAACTTCTGAATGATTTCATTGTTTAATGTACATGTTGATCTGATGTCTAATGAGAGCTTATTTAATGAATAAATATTATCAAAATAATAACAACTCACTTGGTTGATTGTGTGAATGTCCAACATTCATACATAGAAGATTGTACACCAAAAACCATCTATTAGTATTATTATTATTATCATTATTATTGTTATTATTGTGTGAATATTCAAGCATTCACACATATAAGATTCTACACCAAAAAACAATATTTATTTATTTATTATTATCATTATCATAAGTGTGAATGTTCAAACATGCACACATATAATATTCTACACAAAAAACAATCTGTTATTATTATTATCATCATTATTATTATTATTATTATATATATGTATATATATATTATATGTGTGTGTGTATATATATATATATATATATAATATTCTACACCATTTATTATTAATATTATTTTTTATTATTATTATATCCATGTATATATATTATATGTGTATGTATATATATATATCTATACATATAATATTCTGCACCATTTATTATTAATATTATTATTATTATTATATGTGTGAATGTTTCAACATTCACACACAGAAATCATCGATTTATTATTAATATTATTATCACTATATGTAACATTCACATCACATAATATTCTAAACCAAAAACAATCTTTTATTTTTATTTTTATTTTAATTATTATCATCATTATTATTATTAAATGTGAATGTCCAATCATTCACACATATAATATTCTACACCAACAAATCATCTATTTATTATCATTATGTGTTGACTGTCCAAACATTCACACATATAATATTCTACACCAACATTTATTATTATTATTGCGCCACAAAACTTTGCTGTGCTCCACAGTCCAGTTTTCATCCCATTAGAATCGTTCAAGTATCAAAACGTTCGACTCAACTGGGAATCGTGAGCACCTCCCCCAAAAATATCCTAGATTACCCAGAATCCCCTGTTTTCCAGGTCACTTTTAGATTGATTGATTGATTGAAACTTTTATTAGTAGATTGCACAGTGAAGTACATATTCCGTACAATTGACCACTAAATGGTAACACCCGAATAAGTTTTTCAACTTGTTTAAGTCGGGGTCCACTTAAATTGATTCATGATACAGATATATACTATTTTCATAATACAGTAATCACACAAGATAATCATCAGAGTATATACATTGAATTATTTACATTATTTACAACCTGGGGTGTGGGATATGGAGGGGGGCGCTAGGATTGGTTGGTATCAACACTTCAGGCATCAACAATTGCATCATCAGAGAAATGGACATTGGAACAATGTAGGACTGACTTCGGTAGGATATGTACAGCAGGTAGTGGACACAGAGAGAGATCAGAAAGTATAAGAAAAAGTGTCTACATTTGATTATTTACAATCCGAAGAGGTATGATGTGGAAGGGAGGGTGTAAGTTTAGGGTTGAAGTTGCCTGGAGGTGTTATTTTAGTGCGGTTTTGAAGGAGGATAGAGATGCCCTTTCTTTTACACCTGTTGGTGGTGGAGTGCATTCCACATTGATGTGGCATAGAAAGAGAATGAGTTAAGACCTTTGTTAGATCAGAATCTGGGTTTAACGTGGTTAGTGGAGCTCCCTCTGGTGTTGTGGTTATGGCGGTCATTTACGTTTAGGAAGTAGTTTGACATGTACTTCGGTATCAGGGAGGTGTAGCGGATTTTATAGACTAGGCTCAGTGCAAGTTGTTTTACTCTGTCCTCCACCCTGAGCCAGCCCACTTTGGAGAAGTGGGTTGGGGTGAGGTGTGGTCTGGGGTGGAGGTCTAAAAGTAACCTGACTAGCTTGTTCTGGGATGTTTGGAGTCTAGATTTGAGGGTTTTGGAGGTGCTAGGGTACCAAGAGGTGCATGCGTAATCGAAAAAGGGTTGAACGAGAGTTCCCGCCAGAATCTTCATGGTTCTTTTGTTGACCAGAGAGGAGATTCTATAGAGAAATCTCGTTCCTTGGTTGACCTTTTTGATTACCTTGGTTGCCATTTTATCACAGGAAAGATTAGCCTCTAGAATGGAACCTAGGTAGGTGACCTCATCTTTCCTGGTGATAACAATGTCACCCACTTTTATAGTGTAGTCACTGACTTTCTTAAGGTTTATGTGGGACCCAAATAGGATGGATTCCGTTTTACCCAAGTGTATGGATAGCTTGTTGTCAGCGAGCCAGGTGCATATTCTACAGAGTTCAGCACTGAGGATTTTCTCCACCTGTGACTTGTCCTGGTCGGATACCAGCAGGGCAGAGTCATCCGCAAACAAAAACAATTCACAGTCGCATGCTGATGACATGTCGTTTATGTATATTAGGAACAGTAAAGGCCCCAATATACTGCCTTGGGGGACTCCACAGCTTACTGAGAGGGGGGGGTGACATGGTGCCATTCACCTCTACCACCTGTTTCCTCCCCTCCAAGTAGGATTGCATCCAGCTCGATGAGGTTTTATCAAATCCGATTGCTCTGAGCTTATCCAACAGTATAGCGTGGTTAACGGTGTCAAAGGCCTTCTGAAGGTCCAGCATGACCATGCCGCAGTATTTGCCCACGTCCACCTCATGTTTGATGTGGTCGGTCAGATAGAGAAGGCATGTGTCAGTGGAGTGGTTAGTTCTGAAGCTGGATTGGAATTTGTACATGAGTTCATTAGTGGCAAGGTAACTATCGACCTGTTCATAAACTATTTTCTCCATTACTTTCGAAATGGAACTGAGAATAGAAACAGGTCGGTAGTTGCCAGGTTCTAATTTGCTTCCATTTTTAAAGAGGGGAGTTACTCTTGCTATTTTGAAATATTTTGGTATTTGGCCTTGTGAAATTGATAGGTTTATTATGTGCGTGATGATTGGGGCAATGATGGAGGCAGAGTCCCTGAGGAATCTGGAGGGGATATTATCAAGGCCGGTGGCCTTGTTTGGGTGGAGCGCGCTCAATTTTTTAACACCTCGTCAGCTGAGACCGTTTCTAATTTGAAATTGTTGTTGGATACTCCTAGCTTTCTGTAGAAGGCTTTAATGTGTTCTACACCAAAGCGACCAGAGTGGTGGGACAGCTTGTTGACTAGAGTTGTGGCTATGCTGGTGAAAAAGGTGTTAAGTCCGCTTACTACCTCCATTTTGTCTGTAATGAGGGAGTCACCCTCCTTGGTGTTGATGTTTGTGAGTCTGGTTTTAAGTTTCTGGCTGCAACCAGGAAGCTGGTTGTTGAGGATTTTCCAGAGCTCACGTGGCTTATTTGTGTTTTCCTCTATTTTGTCGGTAATGTAATTTTTTTTAAGGATTTAGTCAGGTTGGTTGTCTTATTTCTTAATTTATTGCATTGCTTTTTGAGTGTTGAAAGGAGTGATTTGAGGTTATTTTTCCCATTGAAAATAAATGGGCCATTTTTCAAACATGCACAGTTCCCACATTTCTCACCTGATTGGACCCAACATCCACACACTCCACTCACCTTGGACCATCAACTACCATTTTCACCAAATCCCAAATTTCCAGGAAATTCCTATTCAAATGAATGGACGTATTCATAGGCCTACAATGCCCTCAATTCTCAACATTTTGCGCCATTTTTAAACCCGATTCCGACCTTTCAACCATCCACACACACTACTCTTCACATATGTCCAACACAAAACATGTTTGCCCTTTCCCATAATTCACGGTTTTCCTGGAATTTCTGGTACTTTTCTCCCCATTGACAATGAATGGGTAATATACAACATTTTCATTAATTTCCCACGTTTCTCATTTGATTTAAAGCGTTCCAACATCCACACACTCCACTCACTTTAGACAATCAAACTACCATTTTCCAAGTTCAAAAAAATCCAGGAAGCCCTACTTTCATCTCTTCCTGGTAAGTTTTCACAGTTAACATTTTTCAACTGTTTCTGACTGTTTCCCCCTTAAAACACTCCTCTTAATTACAACAACAAAACTGCCATTTTTTTGTACAAATTCCTGATTTTCACGAAATTCCAGGAATTCCTAAATACCCATTGTCAATTCAAACTGTTACTACGTCAATATTTTTCAACCGATTCCAAACATTCCAACACCAACCCACCAACCCATCATGGACAATTGTGTTAGTACCAATATTTTCAAAACATTCCCGGTTTTCCCCAAATTCCCAAATTTCCAGGAAATTCCCATTCAAATGAATTGATGTATTCATAGTTCTACAGTGCCCTAAATTGTCAACATTTTGCGCCATTTTTTAACCCGATTCTGACCTTTCAACCTTCCACACACACGACTCTTCCAATATGTCCTACACAAAATATGTTTGCCCTTTCCCACAATTCCCGGTTTTCCTGGAATTTCCGGTAATTTTCTCCCCATTGACAATGAATAGGAAATATACAACATTTTCATTAATTTCCCACATTTCTCATCTGATTTAAAGCGTTCCAACATCCACACACTCCACTCACTTTGGAAAATCAAACTATCATTTTCCAAGTTTTAAAAAATTCCAGTAAGCCTTACCTTGATCTCTTCCTCGTAAGTTTTCACAGTTAAAATTTTTCAACCGATTTTGACCGTTTCCCCCTTAAAACATTCCTCTTAAATTTTTTTTTACAAATTCCTGGTTTTCCCGAAATTCCAGGAGTTCTGTAACACCCATTGTCAATTCAAACTGTTACTATGTCAATATTTTTCAACTGATTCCAAGCATTCCAACACCAACCCATTCATATCATCAAGGAAAATTGTGCTAGTACCAATATTTTCAAAACATTTCAGGTTTTCCCCAAATCCCCAAATTTCCAGGAAATTCCCATTCAAAGCCCTGAGATAGGTAGGTTGTGAGTTCAAACCCCGGCCGGGTCATACCAAAGACTATAAAAATGGGACCCATTACCTCCCTGCTTGGCACTCAGCATCAAGGGTTGGAATTGGGGGTTAAATCACCAAAAATGATTCCCGGGCGCGGCTACGCTGCTGCCCACTGCTCCCCTCACCTCCCAGGGGGTGATCAAGGGGATGGGTCAAATGCAGAGGACAAATTTCACCACACCTAGTGTGTGTGTGACAATCATTGGTACTTTAACTTTAACTTTAACTTAAATAAATGGACGTATTCATAGTTCTACAATGCCCTAAATTCTCAACATTTTACGCCATTTTTTAACCCGATTGTGACCTTTCAACCATTCACACACACTACTCTTCACATATGTCCAACGCAAAACATGTTTGCCCTCTCCCAAATTCCCGGTTTTCCTGGAATTTCCGGTAATTTTCTCTCCATTGACAATGAATAGGAAATATACAACATTTTAATTAATTTCCCACATTTCTCATCAGATTTAAACCGTTCCAACATCCACACACTCCACTCACTTTGGAAAATCAAACTACCATTTTCCAAGTTTTAAAAAATTCCAGTAAGCCTTACTTTGATCTCTTCCTGGTAAGTTTTCACAGTTAAAATTTTTCAACCGTTTTTGACCGTTTCCCCCTTAAAACATTCCTCTTAATTTTTTTTTTCAAATTCCTGGTTTTCCCGAAATTCCAGGAGTTCTGTAACACCCATTGTCAATTCAAACTGTTACTACGTCAATATTTTTCAACCGATTCCAAACATTCCAACACTAACACATTCATATCATCAAGGACAATTGTGCTAGTACCAATATTTTTTTTTTAAATCCCGGTTTTTCCTAAATTCCTAAATTTCCAGGAAATTCCCATTCAAATGAATGAATGCATTCATAGTTCTACAATGCCCTAAATTCTCAACATTTTGCGCCATTTTTTTACCCGATTTCCGACCTTTCCACCATTTACACACACTACTCTTCACATATGTCCAACGCAAAACATGTGTTCCCTGTCCCCGAATTCCCTTTCCTCCTGGAATTTCAGGTAACTTTCTCCCCATCGATAATGAATGGGTAATATACAACATTTTCATTAATTTCTCACATTTCTCATCTGATGTAAACCGTTCCAACATCTACACACTCCACTCACCTTGAAAAATCAAACTACCATTTCCCAAGTTTAAGAAAATACCAGGAAGCTCTACTTTCATCTCTTCCTGGTAAATTTTCACAGTTAACATTTTTCAAACGTTTTTGACCATTCCACCTTCAAAACATTCCTCTTAATTACAACAACAAAACTGCCATTTTTTTGTACAAATTCCTGATTTTCACGAAATTCCAGGAACTCTGAAATACCCATTGTCACTTCAAACTGTTACTACGTGAACATTTTTCCACCGATTCCAAACATTCCAACAGCAACCCATTCATATCAACTAGAACATCCCTAAACTTCCAGATGAATGAATGAATGAATGGACATATTCATAGTTCCAGAATGCCCTAAATTCTCAACATTTTGCAAAATTTTTTTTACCCGATTGTGACCTTTCAACCACCCACACACACTACTCTTCACATATGTCCAACGCAAAACATGTTTTCATCATCATCAGCAGCCGTTGTCAGTCCACTGCTGGACGAAAGCCTCAGCATGTTTCTGCCATAGTGAACGATCTCTCTTGGCGTACTCTTCATGCTGGTTATTAGCCTACACCTTCCACGCTGGCTTGGTGCGGGTTGGAAGGGGTATTTTATATCAGAGATCCTTCTCCTAGACTAATTGCCTTACTGGGCTGTTGAACTTAGTCTGTCCTGTTGGTTGTCCGCACCCCAATTACCCAGGGACCCGCTCAGCTTTATGGCGCTGACCGCCCGCCAGTCACAAGAGAAGGTGCAAACGGTTCTTTGTGTGCATTTTATAGACGTTAGTTGGGACTCACTAACCCCACACACAACCTCCCATCTCATGCCTGGATGTAGTTTAACGTCATACCCAGGACATGTTTTACCTTTCCCCAAATTCCAGATTTTCCTGGAATTTCCAGTAATTTTCTCCCCATTCACTATGAATGGGTAATATACAACATTTTAATTAATTTCCCACATTTCTCATCTGATTTAAACCGTTCCAACATCCCCACACACCACTCACTTTGGACAATCAAACTAGCATTTTCCAAGTTAAAAAAATTCCAGGAAGCCTTACTTTCATCTCTTCCTGGTAAGTTTTCACAGCTAACATTTTTCTAACGTTTTTTGACCATTTCCCTCTTAAAACATTCCTCTTAATTGGAACAACAAAACTGCCATTTTTTGGGACAAATTCCTGATTTTCCTGAAATTCCAGGAATTTCGAAATACCCATTGTCAATTCAAACTGTTACTACGTCAACATTTTTCAACCGATTCCAAACATTCCAACACCAACCCATTCATATCATCTAGGACAATTGTGCTAGTGCCAATATTTTCAAAACATTCCAGGTTTTCCCCGAATTCCCAAATTTTCAGGAAATTCCCATTCAAATGAATGGACATATTCATAGTTCTACAATGCCCTCAATTCTCAACATTTAACGCCATTTTTTTACCCGATTCCGACCTTTCAACCATCCACACACACTACTCTTCACATATGTTCAGTGTTGGGTTGGTTACTGAAAACCAGTAACTAGTTACAGTTACAAGTTACTTTATTTCAAAAGTAACTCAGTTACTAACTCAGTTACTTACACCAAAAAGTAATGTGTTACTGTGCAAAGTAAAAAGTTACTTCTTTTTTTCTTCTTTTTTTTTTTAATGCCCTTTTAGCCTTCATTTCAGTACTGTTATTGCACTGGAGAATAATACAATCTGTTGATCAACTTGACATGCATTTTCATCACTGAACTCTGCTAAGCAATGTGGTCTACATACAACACACAAAGACAAAGATATGTTTCAAAGGGCAAATTTATTTCAGGTCAGAACAAATTGACAAAATTATTTTAAATAGCTGCAACATAACATACATAAGTAACAAACAGCATAATAACAACATGTCACAACATAGCTGTAAACCTGGCTTCACCCAAGGAAGGCACACATGACATACACAAAGCCTAACCAGGCATTTTTTTCTCTCAAAGAATTCTGAAATAAAATCATGTCTGAAGCCCAGAACACACTACACATTTCCCCAGTTTTCGTTTAGAGAAAAGGAAAGATTTGGCCTGGCCCACTAGGATCCCTCTTTATGTTTGTGAACTTTATAGTCTATACATTTAGAGTGATGTGATAATCAAACACTCTAGAAGTCTAGAATGAAAGAGTATATAAGAGAATTGACAGAGTGTGTGTGCCTTCAGTGCTGAATGATGAGCAGAGGCAGAGTTTGGAGCGTTTTCTTTAGCTTGCTTTCCATGTTTATGTACTCACTGTCCACTGTGTCCAGATACGTGGAAAATGTTTTCTGTGCCATTTGCTGTTTGACACTGGTATCATGCTAATTATCTGCCTGAAAGCGGGCGACTCCACTGTAGAAATAGCCTGCATGTCTTCTAGCATATACGCTGCAATGGCTCTATCAATGTTGTCCTGGCCAGCAGTCCCTCCGTTAAAATCCTTAAATGGTGGTGGTGGTGGTGGAGGTGAAGTGGCGTCAGAGTCTGTCTCTCTCTTTACTAGCTTTGTCGAAGCATGTTGCTTTTGTAGCTGTTTCAGCAGATTTTATTGCTGTTTTGGGCAGTAGATAGGATCTTTGATCCAAGACACAACTTACATTGTTACATTGAACTAAAATGTTATTTTCTTTGTGTTCGACAAAAGAAAAGTAGTGACAATATCTCCATGTTAAGAAACTCGACTGCGGCTCCGCCATGATGTCTTGTTAGTAAACACTAGGGGTGCAACTGATCAAAAAACTCACGTTTCGGATCGTTTCTCGGATCAGAGTCACAGATCAGATAATTTTTCGGATCAGCAAAAAAAAAAAAAAAGACAAGACAAATAAACAGACATTTTGTCTTTTTGTTTAGTAACACTTTTAAATTATTAAATTAAAATATATAAAATCAACTTAAAGTGCACAAAGCATTATCTTATTTTTAACATAATTAATGAAAAACAGTGCAATATAAAAAGGCATTTCTCCTTTCTTTAAACTTGGACCAATGACCATTAATAAAAAACAACTTAAAGTGCAACATAAGAAGGCACATCATCTTCCTTGAAACATAGGTAGTGAAATAAAGCCTGACATCTGGAGTGATGCTGCTGTCTTCCACACTTTGAGCCATGGATTGTAGAATCCTTGTTTTCAGTGGCAGGATCATTGACACAGATGGTGAAGTTTCAGTGCTCAGTAGAGATGGAACAGTTTTGAGGGGTTTAAGCACCTGGAGGACCTCCTCTGCCACTCTCACATCATCATCAGACAGGGTGATGATGTCTTTGACATTTGTCTTCAGGGTCTTGTGGGTCAATGCAGAGTATATAGCTGCCTGCTGCTCCAACATATTATAAGTGAAGTTCCACCTTGTTGGGACATCATGTATGAGCTTATGAGTAGGCAGCTTTAGCATTTCTTGCTTTGTCTTAAGCACATGAGCAGCTGTTGTGCTTCAGTGGAAGTAGGAAATCAATCAATCAATCCATCAATCAATGTTTATTTATATAGCCCTAAATCACAACCATCTTTAATAAATTCATTTTAATCAAAAGTTAAATTATCGTAAAAATGGATGCTGATTTAAGAACATTTATTATTTCAATTGATTTGAATACAACAGAATATATGAAATATCATTTAGTACTATGTAAGTACAGTATATATATTTATACAACAGAATATATGAAATATCATTTAGTACTATGTAAGTACAGTGTATACAGTATATTTATACAACAGAATACATGAAATATCATTTAGTACTATGTAAGTACAGTATACATATTTATACAACAGAATATATGAAATATCATTAAGTACTATGTAAGTACAGTATATATATTTATACAACAGAATATATGAAGTATTGAGTACAGTATAAGTATTTGTGTGTACAGGTACACTCACCTCACGATGATGTCAACTTAGGACCTTCTGCCAACCCACAGTAAGTCAACTAACTCCGCCCCTTTTTCACCATGTGATCATCACTCGCCTTCTTTGTGTGTGTGTGTGTGTGTGTGTGTGTGTGTGTGTGTGTGTGTGTGTGTGTGTGTGTGTGTGTGTGTGTGTGTGTGTGTGTGTGTGTGTGTGTGTGTGTGTGTGTGTGTGTGTGTGTGTGTGTGTGTGTGTGTGTGTGTGTGTGTGTGTGTGCAGTGCTAAACCAACTGACTTTGACTTCTTGGCAGTCATTGGCAAAGGGACTTTTGGAAAGGTGAACAATTTTATTATTATTTTATTTATTATCATGGTGATTATTATTATTATATTTATTATCATGGTGATTGTTATTATTATATTTATTATCATGGTGAATATTATTATTATATTTACTATCATGGTGATTATTATTGTATTTATAGTGATTATTATTATCATTATTATATTTATTATCATGGTCAATATTTTTATTCTATTTATTATCATGGTGATTATTATTATATTTATTATGGTGATTATTATTATTATATTATCATGGTGAATATTATTATAATATGTATTAACATGGTGAATATTATTATTATATTTATTATCATGGCGATTATTATTATATTTAATATGGTGATTATTATTATTATTATATTATCAATGTGAAAATTATTATTATTATTATTACATTATCATGGTAAATATTATTATATTTATTATCATGGTGATTATTATTATTATTATTATATTTATTATCATGGTGATTATTATCATATTTATTATTAGGGTGAATATTATTATTATATTTATTATCATGGTGAATATTATTATTATTATATTATCATGAATATTATTATTATATTTATTATCATTGTGATTATTATTATTATATTTATTATCATGGTGATTATTATTATTATTATATTTATTATCATGGTGATTATTATTATTATATTTATTATTATGGTGATTATTATTATATTTATTATGGTGATTATTATTATAATATGTATTATCATGGTGAATATTAATTATTATATTTATTATCATGGTGATTATTATTATATTTAATATGGTGATTATTATTATTATATTATCATGGTGAATATTATTATTGTTATTAATTATCATGGTTAATATTATTATTATATTTATTATGGTGATTATTATCATATTTATTATCATGGTGATTATTATTATTACATTTATTATCATGGTGATTATTATTATTATATGTATTATAATATAATCATGGTGAATATTATTATTATATTTATCATTATAGTGATTGTTATTATCATTTAAAAGGTTCATTTATAAGGAGGCATTCACTAAAAAGTACACATTTGGGTAACATTAGTTTAAACATATTTATATATTTTTTTACAATTTTTGAAATATTGCATTACTTTTTACAACTCTAAGTAAATATTTATTAATATATGTTTGTATATTAGTAACGTTGTATGATACAAGCAAATATGTATTAATATATGTTTATATATAAGTAACATTCTATAATGTATGTTTAGATACAAGCAAATATTTATTAATATATGTTTAAATATTAGTAACATTTGATAATGTATTTTAAGATACAGGCAAATGTTTATTAATGTATGTTCAAATATTTATTAATATATGTTTATATATAAGTAACATTTTATAATGTATGTTTAGATATCAGCAAATGTTTATTAATATTTGTTTAAATATTTATTAATATAAGTTCAGACGCAAGTAAACATTTAAAAATTATGAATAATGTTGGTACCAGGCACTCTCTGCAGTTGTGTGGAAGTGGCAGCAGGAAGTAACAAAGTGACATTTTAGGTGCTGCTCGCCAAATTAAAAGCCACCAAGAAGTTTTATGCTGTCAAAGTTCTGCAAAAGAAAGTCATCTTGAAGAAGAAGGAGGTGAGCTGAAACTGATCCACATCACTGATATCAGCTCATACTGGTCGATGTCATCGATATCTGGCTCATACTGATCCACATCACTGATATCAGCTCATACTGGTCGATATATCGATGTCTGGCTCATACTAGTCGACATCACTGATATCAGAATACTAATCGATATGATCAATATGAAGCCTGTACAGATTGATATCATCGATATGAAGCTCATACTGATTGATGTCACTGATATCAGCTCATATTGATTGATATCATCGATATCAGCTCATGCTGATTGATATCATCAATATGAAGCCCATACTGATTGATATCATCAATATGAAGCCCATACTGATTGATATAATTGATATGAAGCTCATACTGATTGATATCACGGATATCAGCTCATACTGATTGATATCATCAATATCAATCAATCAATCAATGTTTATTTATATAGCCCTAAATCACAAGTGTCTCAAAGGGCTGTACAAGCCACAACGACATCCTCGGTACAGAGCCCACATACGGGCAAGGAAAACTCACCCCAGTGGGACGTCAATGTGAATGACTATGAGAAACCTTGGAGAGGACCGCATATGTGGGTAACCCCCCACCCCTCTAGGGGAGACCGAAAGCAATGGATGTCGAGTGGGTCTGACATAATATTGTGAAAGTCCAACACATCAGCGAAAGTCCAGTCCATGGTGGGGCCAGCAGGAACCATCCCGAGTGGAGACGGGTCAGCAGCGTAGAGATGTCCCCATCCGATGAACAGGCTAGCGGTCCACCCCGGAGCAGAGTAGAAAAGAAAAGAAAAGAAACGGCAGATCAACTGGTCTAAAAAAGGGGGGTCTATTTAAAGGCTAGAGTATACACATGAGTTTTAAGATGGGACTTAAATGCTTCTACTGAGGTAGCATCTCTAACTTTTACCGGGAGGGCATTCCATAGTACTGGAGCCCGAATAGAAAACGCTCTATAGCCCGCAGACTTTTTTTGGGCTCTGGGAATCACTAATAAGCCGGAGTTCTTTGAACGCAGATTTCTTGCCGGGACATATGGTACAATACAATCGTCAAGATAGGCAGGAGCTTGACCGTGTAGTATTTTATACGTAAGTAGTAAAACCTTAAAGTCGCATCTTAGGTGCACAGGAAGCCAGTGCAGGTGAGCCAGTATAGGCGTAATATGATCAAACTTTCTTGTTTTTGTCAAAAGTCTAGCAGCCGCATTTTGTACCATCTGTAATCTTTTAATGCTAGACATAAAACGTTACAGTAATCGAGACGAGATGTAACGAACGCATGGATAATGATCTCAGCATCGTTTGTGGACAAAATGGAACGAATTTTAGCGATATTACGGAGATGAAAGAAGGCCGTTTTAGTAACACTCTTAATGTGTGACTCAAACGAGAGAGTTGGGTCGAAGATAATACCCAGATTCTTTACCGAGTCGCCTCGTTTAATTGTTTGGTTGTCAAATGTTAAGGTGGTATTATTAAATAGATGTCGGTGTTGAGCAGGACCGATAATCAGCATTTCCGTTTTCTTAGCGTTGAGTTGCAAAAAGTTAGCGGACATCCATTGTTTAATTTCATTAAGACACGCCTTAATGAAGCCCATACTGATTGATATTATCAATATGAAGCTCAAACTGATTGATATCATCAATATGAAGCCCATACTGACTGATATCATCAATATGAAGCTCATACTGATTGATATCATCATTATGAAGCTCATACTGATTGATATAATCGATATGAAGCTCATACTGATTGATTTAATCGATATCGTGCTCATACTGATTGATATCACTGATATCAGCTCATACTAAATTATATGATCGATATGAAGATCATACTGATTGATATCATCGAGATGAAGCCCATACGGATTGATATCATCGACATGAAGCCCATACTGATTGATATCATCGATATGAAGCCCATATGGATTGATATCATCGACATGAACCCCATACTGATTGATATCATCGACATGAAGCCCATACTGATTGATATCATCGATATGAAGCCCATACTGATTGATATCATCGACATGAAGCCCATACTGATTGATATCATCGACATGAAGCCCATACTGATTGATATCATCGACATGAAGCCCATACTGATTGATATCATCGACATGAAGCCCATACTGATTGATATCACCGACGTGAAGCCCATACTGATTGATATCATCGACGTGAAGCCCATACTGATTGATATCATCGACGTGAAGCCCATACTGATTGATATTATCGACGTGAAGCCCATACAGATTGATATCATCGACGTGAAGCCCATACTGATTGATATCATCGACGTGAAGCCCATACTGTTAGATATCATCGACATGAAGCCCATACTGATTGATATCATCGATATGAAGCCCATACTGATTGATATCATCGACGTGAAGCCCATACTGATAGATATCATCGACATGAAGCCCATACTGATTGATATCATCGATATGAAGCCCATACTGATTGCTATCATCAATATGAAGCCCTTACTGATTGATATCATCAATATGAAGCCCTTACTGATTGATATCATCGATGTGAACCCATAATGATTGATAGATCAATATGGGGCTGATACAGAGTGTTATGGTATCATGATATGATGATGTGTGGCAGCAAAAGAACATCATGGCAGAAAGAAACGTGTTGCTGAAAAGTCTCCAGCATCCTTTCCTGGTGCGCCTGCATTATTCCTTCCAGACTGCAGAGAAACTCTACTTTGTGTTGGATTATGTCAATGGAGGGGAGGTAAACATCTTTTTAATACAAGTAAACATTTATTCATATATTTTTAAATACAAGTAAACATTTATTCATATATTTTTGTATACAAGTAAACTTTTAATAATATATTTTTGTCTACAAGTAAACATTTAATAATATATTTTTGTCTACAAGTAAACATTTATAATATATTTGTGTCTACAATTAAACATTTATTAATATATTTTTGTATACAAGTAAACATTTATTAATATATTTTTTGTCCACAAGTAAACATTTAATAATATATTTGTATACATTTAATAATATATTTTTGTATACATTTATTAATATATTTTTGTATACAAGTAAATATTTAATATATTTTTGTCTTCATGTAATAATATATTTTTGTATACATTTAATAATATATTTTTGTCTACATGTAATAATATATTTTTGTGTACATTTAATAATATATTTTTGTCTACATGTAATAATATATTTTTGTATACATTTAATAATATATTTTTGTCTACATGTAATAATGTATTTTTGTCCACATGTAATATATTTTTGTTTACATTTAATAATATATTTTTGTCTACATGTAATAATATACAGTAGCAACTTTACAAGAGAAAATAAGTCTCATGGGAATGTTTGTGCAGCTCTTCTTCCACCTGCAGAGAGAAAGATGCTTCACAGAACCTCGAGCCAGGTTCTACACGGCAGAAGTAGCTAGCGCCATCGGCTACCTGCACTCCCTCAACATCGTCTACAGGTTTTATGCATTCATAAACATCATCTACATCTTTTCATGCATTCATTAACATCATCTACATCTTTTTATGGATTCATAAACATCATCTACATCTTTTCATGCATTCATAAACATCTACATATTTTTCATGCATTCGTAAACGTCATCTACATCTTTTCATGCATTCGTAAACATCATCTACATCTTTTCATGCATTCATAAACATCATTTACATCTTTTTATGCATTCATAAACATCATCTACATCTTTTCATGCATTCATTAACATCTACATCTTTTTATGCATTCATAAACATCATCTACATCTTTTCATGCATTCATGAACATCTACATATTTTTCATGAATTCATAAAGGTCATCTACATCTTTTCATGCATTCGTAAACATCATCTACATCTTTTCATGCATTCGTAAACATCATCTACATCTTTTCATGCATTCATAAACATCATTTACATCTTTTCATGCATTCGTAAACATCATCTACACCTTTTCATGCATTCATAAACATAATCTACATCTTTTTAGGCATTCATAAACATCATCTACATCTTTTTATGCATTCATAAACATCATCTACATCTTTTCATGCATTCATAAACATCTACATATTTTCATGCATTCGTAAACATCATCTACATCTTTTCATGCATTCGTAAACATAATCTACATCTTTTTATGCATTCTAAAACATCATCTACATCTTTTCATGCATTCATAAACATAATCTACATATTTTTATGCATTCATAAACATCATTTACATCTTTTTATGCATCCATAAACATCATCTACATCTTTTTATGCATTCGTAAACATCATCTACATCTTTTCATGCATTCATAAACATCATCTACATCTTTTCATGCATCTTTGACAGCAACAACATTCTTTATGTAATAATAATAATAATAATAAAACAATCAAATACATATTGTAAAGCATCTTAATGCATTTACCACTCTCACTATTTTATTAAAGGCATATTTCACGTTGACATAATAATAATTTGTTCACAATGATGAATAACAACAAATATGTAATTCACTTTCTCACCACTTGTGGCAGTGATGCTTCAGTCAGGCGACGATCAGAAGAAGTCTTTTTCTAACTTAATTATGAAATATGATTCAAGAGTAAGATTACTTATTGATTGATATATTTTTATATTTGAGAGGATGAAAAAGGTGAAGAATTGTGTTTTTTATTGTCTAATAATAACTTTATGAATGGGTGATGTTTGTGTTCCTTTCAGGGACCTGAAGCCAGAAAATATCCTCTTGGATGCCCAGGTGATTATGATCATATTTCTATGAATACTTGAATAGTTGTAGAAAAATAAGCTGGTGATTATGATCGCATTTTTATGAATACATTAATAGTTGAAGATAAAGAAGATGGTAAATATGATCATATTTCTATTAATACATGAGTAGTTGAAGATAAAGAAGGTGGTGATTATAATAATATTTCTATGAATACTTGAATAGTTGTAGAAAAAGAAGGTGGTGATTATGATCATATTTCTATGAATACATTAATAGCTGAAGATAAAGAAGGTGGTAAATATGATCATATTTCTATTAATACATGAGTAGTTAAAGATAAAGAAGGTGGTGATTATGATCATATTTCTATGAATACATGAATAGTTGAAGATAAAGGTGGCGATTCTGATCATATTTCTATGGATACATGAATAGTTAAAGATAAAGAAGGTGGTGATTATGATCATATTTATATGAATACATGAATAGTTGAAAATAAAGAAGGTGGTGATTATGATCATATGTCTATGAATACATTAGATAGATAGATAGATAGATAGATAGATAGATAGATAGATAGATAGATAGATAGATAGATAGATAGATAGATAGATAGATAGATAGATAGATAGATAGATAATACTTTATTGACTCCTTCAGGAGAGTTCCCTCAGGAAAATTAAAATTCCAGCAGCAGTGTACAGAATTGAGATCGAATTTAAAAAAGTAAATAATGGGGGTATAAATGGAAACAAAATAGAAAAATATTACAATTGAATAAAAACAAAAAGCATCAATGAGAATACAAATATAACAGTAAAATAAGAATATAACAAGAGAAACTAGGCATTAGTGACCATGTTATGAAAACGTATTACACTGTTATTGTTTTGCATCCCCTGTCATCCTAGTACCCCCCCTCCCTCCCACAGAGGAGTTGTACAGTCTAATGGCGTGTGGGACAAAGGAGTTTTTTAGTCTATTAGTCCTGCACTTGGGATGAAGCAGTCTAGCACTGAACAGGCTCCTCTGGCTACAGACAACGGTATGCAGAGGGTGACTGGCATCATCCAGGATGCTCACTAGTTTTTCCACAGTCCTCTTCTCTGCCACCGTCACCAGTGAGTCCAGTTTTAGTCCGATCATAGAACCGGCCCGCCTGATCAGTTTTTCCAGTCTGGAGCTGTCCTTCTTAGATATACTGCCCCCCCCAGCACACTACGATGTAGTACAGAACACTGGCAACCACAGACTGGTAGTACATCCACAATAGTTTTTTACAGATGTTGAAGGAGTGCAGCCTCCTCAGGAAGTACAGCCTGCTCTGTCCTTTCCTGTACAAGTGGTCCGTGTTAACAGTCCAGTCCAGCTTGTTGTCCACCCACACCCCGAGGTACTTAAATGAGTCCACGGTCTGTACCTCGACTCCCTCGATCACAATAGGTTGTGACCTTGGACTCGACCTCCCAAAGTCAATGACCAGCTCCTTGGTCTTTGAAGGGTTGAGCTGCAAGAGGTTCCTGTGGCACCAGACAACAAAGTCCCTCAGCAGCCTCCGAAACTCCTCCTCTCTGCCGTCCCTGATGCACCCGACGATGGCTGTGTCATCCGCGTACTTCTGGATGTGACACAGCTCTGAGTTGTAGCAGAAGTCAGCGGTGTACAGGGTGAAGAGAAGAGGGGCCAGCACCGTTCCCTGGGGTGCTCCGGTGCTGCTGATCACAGTGTCAGATGTGATGTCCTTCAGTCTGACGTACTGTGGCCTATCGGTGAGGTAGTCTGAAATCCAGGAAACCAGGCAGGGATCAACTATTAGTAGTTGAAGATAAAAAAGGTGGTGATTATGATCATATTTCTATGAATACATGAGTAGTTGAAGATAAAGGAGGTGGTGCTTATGATCATATGTCTATGAATACATGAATAGATAAAGAGGTGATGTTTACAGGGTCATGTGGTGCTGACAGACTTTGGTCTCTGCAAAGAAGGGGTGGAGCCTGAAGGAACAACTTCCACCTTCTGTGGGACACCAGAAGTAAGGACAGGAATACATCAATCACTATACAGTATATTTAAACACATTATATACTGTGGCTACGAAAGTAGCTTACCACCACCAGGTGTGAATGAATGATGGGTTTTTAACATGTAAAGTGACTTTGGGTCCTTAGAAAAGCGCTATATAAATCCCAGGTATTATTATTATTATTATTATTATTATATACATATATGTATGTATGTATGTATATATATATATATATATATATATATATATATATATATATATATATATATATATATATATATATATATATATATATATATATATATATATATGTGTGGGAAAAAAATCACAAGACTATTTCATCTCTACAGGCCTGTTTCATGAGGGATTTCCTCAATCCTCAGGAGATTTTAATGGAAGCATTCACATACCATGGTTTATATAGGGCACAGAGCGGGTGGGTACAGGCAGGCGTGGGGGCGTGGTGATTGACTCATGTGTTACCTAGAAGGTGTTTCCTTCTGTGACGGCATGCTGATACAATTTCGCTGCGCTTGTTGAGGGATGACAACTCTGGGCGGTATATGATAAACAGTTTCTCTTTTAAGCATAGGTTGCATCTTTTGTTACCACTGTTGTAAGGTGTGCTGGATGCAAGAATTTGCCATGTTATTGAGTATTCAACATTATTGTCTTTGAGATTCCAAATGTGTTTGCTGAGTTCTGTAGTGTTCCGGAGTCTTTTGCATCTGAAAGAAGCCTTGTGATTGTTCCATCTGGTTTTGAATTCTCCCTCAGTTAATCCTACGTATGTGTCGGATGTGTTAATGTCCTTGCGTATTACCTTTGCTTGGTAAACAACTGATGATTGTAAGCACCCCCCGTTGAGAGGGCAATCAGGCTTCTTGCGGCAGTTACAGCTTTTGTCGGTTTTGGAGTCGTTCTGCCTGGTGGTGGGCGGCTCCTTTTCAATTGCTTTATTGTGGTTTGAAATTATTTGCCGCATGTTGTTCATGCAGCTGTAGCTCAATTTAATGTTGTTCTTGATGAACACTTTTCTTAGGGTGTTGCCTTTGGGGAAGTGTTTGTCGATCAGGGTGAGGAATTTGTGGCCAATATTAGTTGAGACGTTTTTGCTGTATGGGGGGTTGTACCAGATAATGTTGTTTCGTTTTCTGCTCCTTTTTGGTTGGTTTCCTGGCGTGGGTTCGTAGGTGAGGGTGAAGTTGTATCCGCATTCATCAAGTGCTTTTTGGTACGGGGGGGTTGCTTTGTCGAATTCAGCTTTGCTAACCCGCAACCCACCGATTGCTGGCACGGCCACTCTACCAACTTCGCCACGCTGTCCCGTGTATATATATATATATGTGTATATATATATATATATATATATATGTGTGTGTGTGTGTGTGTGTGTGTGTGTGTGTGTGTGTGTGTGTGTGTGTGTGTGTGTGTGTGTGTGTGTGTGTGTGTGTGTGTGTGTGTGTGTGTGTGTGTGTATTTATATATATATATACACTGTACTATACAATCAAAATACATGAATTAATTAGTATTATTGTTTGTTGTTTGAAGTATTTGGCGCCAGAAGTTCTTCGCAAAGAAGCGTATGACAGAACAGTAGACTGGTGGTGTTTGGGAGCTGTTCTGTACGAGATGATCTACAGTCTGGTAATATTATTATTATTATTATTATTGTTGTTGATATTATTATTATTATTATTATTATTATTGTTGTTGTTGTTAGACTTAGACAAACTTTATTGATCCACATTTTTATTGTTATTATTATAATTACTGTTGTTATTATTGGTATTATTATTATTATTATTATTGTTGTTGTTGTTATTATAATTATTATATGTATTATTGTTTTTATAATTATTCTATATATTATTGTTGACATTATTATTGTTGTTGTTGTTGTTGTTATTGTTATTATAAATATTATAATTATTATTATTATGATCAATAACAGTACGGGATCTACAGTAATGGTCCCCAAACTTTTTTACTCGGGGGCTGCACTGGGTTAATATATATATATATATATATATATATATATATATATATATTATATATATATATATGTGTATATATATATATATATATATATACACACATATATATATATATACATATATATATAAAAAATATATATATATATGTATATATATATAAATATATATATATATATATATATATATATATATATATATATATATATATATATATATATATATATATGTGTGTGTGTATGTATATATATATATATATATATATATATATATATATATATATATATATATATATATATATATATATATATATATATATATATATATATATGTGTGTGTGTGTGTATGTATATATATACAGTATATATATATATATATATATATATATATATATATATATATATACATACAAGTACAACCCATTTATTTATCATTATTATATATATATACTGTATATATATATGTCAGAGGTGTGGACTCGAGTCAGACTCGAGTCATGAATTTGATGACTTTAGACTCGACTTGACAAAATGTAAAGAGACTTGCAACTCAACTTAGACTTTAACATCAATGACTTGTGACTTCACTTGGACTTGAGCCTTTTGACTTGACAAGACTTGCTACTTTCCCCAAAACCCAAAGATTAAAAAGTTATTCAGGAGCGCTCCGTATCTTTCATTTTGTACGTTTGTGTCTATCAGCTGTGTGCTGCCTTCAGCGTGTGTGCTCTCAGTACAACAGCCAATCAAATAGACCTACGTTGTTTTCATCACACAGTCTTCATCCAATCAAATTGCAGGACAACCACCGAACAAGAGTTGTCAAACAACGCGCCAGTGAGAAAA
>NC_084731.1:71635359-71640359 GCF_033978785.1 Entelurus aequoreus
TAGTGTTTATAGAGTCAGGAGGAGAATGTTCCTGTCACATAGAGGATCTTTGACTAGTGTTTATACAGTCAGGAGGAGAGTGTTCCTGGCACATAGAGGATCTTTGACTAGTGTTTATAGAGTCAGGAGGAGAGTGTTCCTGTCACATAGAGGATCTTTGACTAGTGTTTATACAGTCAGGAGGAGAGTGTTCCTGTCACATAGAGGATCTTTGACTAGTGTTTATACAGTCAGGAGGAGAATGTTCCTGGCACATAGAGGATCTTTGACTAGTGTTTATACAGTCAGGAGGAGAGTGTTCCTGTCACATAGAGGATCTTTGACTAGTGTTTATACAGTCAGGAGGAGAATGTTCCTGTCACATAGAGGATTGTTGACTAGTGTTTATACAGTCAGGAGGAGAATGTTCCTGTCACATAGAGGATTGTTGACTAGTGTTTATACAGTCAGGAGGAGAATGTTCCTGTCACATAGAGGATCTTTGACTAGTGTTTATACAGTCAGGAGGAGAGTGTTCCTGTCACATAGAGGATCTTTGACTTGTGTTTATACAGTCAGGAGGAGAGTGTTGCTGTCACATAGAGGATCTTTGACTAGTGTTTATACAGTCAGGAGGAGAGTGTTCCTGTCACATAGAGGATCTTTGACTAGTGTTTATACAGTCAGGAGGAGAATGTTCCTGGCACATAGAGGATCTTTGACTAGTGTTTATACAGTCAGGAGGAGAGTGTTCCTGTCACATAGAGGATCTTTGACTAGTGTTTATACAGTCAGGAGGAGAGTGTTCCTGTCACATAGAGGATTGTTGACTAGTGTTTATACAGTCAGGAGGAGAATGTTCCTGAAGATCTTTGACTGGTAACATGTTTGGGGGGTCAGCCTCCCTTCTACAGCCGAGACGTGGGTGAGATGTACGACGCCATCCTGCACAAGACTCTTGTACTTCCTGCAGGAAAGTCTGAGGCCGTGTGCTCGCTGCTGAAGGCGCTTCTGCACAAGGACCCGCACAGACGACTGGGAGCCATCGCTGACTTTGTAAGTTCCAGTAATTGTCCTCTACTTTGTAAGTTCCAGTAATTGTCCTCTACTTTGTATGTTCCACTAAATGTCCTCTACTTTGTAAGTTCCAGTAATTGTCCTCTACTTTGTAAGTTCCAGTAAATGTCCTCTACTTTGTAAGTTCCACTAAATGTCCTCTACTTTGTAAGTTCCAGTAATTGTCCTCTACTTTGTAAGTTCCAGTAATTGTCCTCTACTTTGTAAGTTCCAGTAAATGTCCTCTACTTTGTAAGTTCCACTAAATGTCCTCTACTTTGTAAGTTCCAGTAAATGTCCTCTACTTTGTAAGTTCCACTAAATGTCCTCTACTTTGTAAGTTCCACTAAATGTCCTCTACTTTGTAAGTTCCAGTAATTGTCCTCTACTTTCTAAGTTCCACTAAATGTGTTCTACTTTGTAAGTTCCAGTAATTGTCCTCTACTTTGTAAGTTCCAGTAATTGTCCTCTACTTTGTATGTTCCACTAAATGTCCTCTACTTTGGAAGTTCCAGTAATTGTCCTCTACTTTGTAAGTTCCAGTAATTGTCCTCTACTTTGTAAGTTCCAGTAAATGTCCTCTACTTTGTAAGTTCCACTAAATGTCCTCTACTTTGTAAGTTCCAGTAATTGTCCTCTACTTGTTAAGTTCCACTAAATGCCCTCTACTTTGTAAGTTCCACTAAATGTCCTCTACTTTGTAAGTTCCAGTAATTGTCCTCTACTTTCTAAGTTCCACTAAATGTGTTCTACTTTGTAAGTTCCAGTAATTGTCCTCTACTTTGTAAGTTCCAGTAATTGTCCTCTACTTTGTATGTTCCACTAAATGTCCTCTACTTTGTAAGTTCCAGTAATTGTCCTCTACTTTCTAAGTTCCACTAAATGTGTTCTACTTTGTAAGTTCCAGTAATTGTCCTCTACTTTGTAAGTTCCAGTAATTGTCCTCTACTTTGTAAGTTCCACTAAATGTCCTCTACTTTGTAAGTTCCAGTAAATGTCCTCTACTTTGTAAGTTCCACTAAATGTCCTCTACTTTGTAAGTTCCAGTAATTGTCCTCTACTTTGTAAGTTCCAGTAATTGTCCTCTACTTGTTAAGTTCCACTAAATGTCCTCTACTTTGTAAGTTCCACTAAATGTCCTCTACTTTGTAAGTTCCAGTAATTGTCCTCTACTTTCTAAGTTCCACTAAATGTGTTCTACTTTGTAAGTTCCACTAAATGTGTTCTACTTTGTAAGTTCCACTAAATGTGTTCTACTTTGTAAGTTCCAGTAATTGTCCTCTACTTTGTAAGTTCCAATAATTGTCCTCTACTTTGTAAGTTCCAATAATTGTCCTCTACTTTGTAAGTTCCAGTAAATGTCCTCTACTTTGTAAGTTCCAGTAATTGTCCTCTACTTTGTAAGTTCCAGTAATTGTCCTCTACTTTGTAAGTTCCACAAAATGTCCTCTACTTTGTAAGTTCCAGTAATTGTCGTCTACTTTGTAATTTCCAGTAATTGTCCTCTACTTTGTAAGTTCCAGTAATTGTCTTTTACTGTCACAGCTGGAAGTCAAAAATCATCCTTTCTTTTCTGCCATCAACTGGGATGACATTTTCCACAAGAGAATTCCTCCGCCTTACAACCCCAACGTGGTGAAGATCTACTTTTTATTACTACTCCTTTATATTTACTCAAATATATTTAGTGTAATATTGATTATATATTTAGTGTAATAATAATGATATATTTAGTGTAATATTGAATATATATGTAGTGTAATAATAATGATACATTTAGTGTAATATTGAATATATATTTAGTGTAATATTGATTATATATTTAGTGTAATAATAATGATATATTTAGTGTAGTATTGATTATATATTGAGTGTAATAATAATGATATATTTAGTGTAATAATAATGATATATTTAGTGTAATATTGATTATATATTGAGTGTAATAATGATATATTTAGTGTAATATTGATTATATATTTAGTGTAATAATAATGATATATTTTTTGTAATATTGATAATATATTTAGTGTAATAATAATGATATATTTAGTGTAATAATAATGATGATATATTTGGTGTAATAATATTGATGATATATTTAGTGTAATATTGATTATATATTTACTCTAATAATAATAATGATATATTTAGTGTAATATTGATTATATATTTAGTGTCATATTGATTATATATTTAGTGTAATAATAATAATGATATATTTAGTGTAATATTGATTATATATTTAGTGCAATAATGATTATATATTTAGTGTAATATTGATTATATATTTATTCTAATAATAATGATATATTTAGTGTAATAATGATTATATATTTAGTGTAATAATGATGATATATTTAGTGTAATAATAATTATATATTTAGTGTGATAATAATGCTATATTTAGCATAATAATGCTACATTCATGTGTGTGGTAGCGAGGACCAGCAGATACGCAGCACATTGATCCAGAGTTCACCAGAGAAAATGTGTCTAACTCGGTGAGTCGCACGCCAGAATTCAACGCCAGCTTCAACGCCAACAACGCCTTCAAGGGCTTCTCTTACGTGGCCAACGAGGAGAACTTCCTGTGACCATCTGCTCAACTTCCTGTGACCATCTGCTCTACTTCCTCTTCTATACTTCACTATCTAACTCAGGCCCAGCCCTATGGTTAACAAAGTACATACAGGTTTCCACCACTGGTGGCAGCAATGACAACATCCAACACAGAAGACGTCTGGAGCCAAAGTTTGTTAAGCGCAAAAATGATGACTAAAGTGTTAAAACTTTATTTGTAGTCTCTTTGTACTTAGATGTTAATGACAGTTGATTTAATAAACATATTCATTGTTGTTTAGTTCATTCATTTCAGCACAACATGATTATATTTATTTGTCACAACATGATTATATTTATTTGAATCACGTATTAAAAAGTCTCTTCTTCTGCAGAAAAGTTGTTTTTCCTAATCAGCCTGACCTAAGTCTCAGGTTTATGTCTTCAATAAAGAATCATCTTTGTGATGAACACATGATTTCATTTCATTTGACTAGCTTTATACTGTAAGTGGGATATATATATATATATATATATTAGGGCTGTCAAATGATTAAAATTTTTAATCAGATTAATCACAGCTTAAAAATTAATTAATCATGATTAATCACCATTCGAACTATGTCCAAAATATGCCATTAACTGTATATTTTTGTGGGAATTGAAAGATAAATGACAGAAGACATGTGCATTTAACATATGTATGCATGTTTATTTTAATAACATCCTGTTTTTTACAATGACATTTCCTCGTCAAAATAGGAAAACAAAATAGGATGGCGTCTCTTATTTAAATGAAACTGAAATAGTAAAACAAAATAGGATGGTGTCTCCTTCTGTAACACACTAGCCATCTTGGCCATTTCTCTTCAACAAAGGAAAAACAAAGAGATTTCTCTTTTTTATCAAACCAAAAGAACATGGCCTACACAATTACATGTGGCCCGCTTCTCTATTCATCCTTTAGCCAGTTACTGAGGCAAACCAATTTGTCCACATTTTCTGAGAGTAAAGCTGACCGCTTCTTTTGCACAATGTGACCGGCAAGTGAGAAGAGTCTTTCACAGGGAACTGAGGATGCAGGAGTGGCTAGATATTTCCGAGCCAACGGAGCCAGCTTGTCATGGGCTCCTGCATGAGATGACCACCACTGCAAGGGACAGTCCGTCATTTCAATGGTGGGCTCTGCTCTGTACCTGTGTAAGGCTCTGTCAGGCTGTACCTCTTCATCTGATTCTGAATCTGAGCCCAGCTGTAGAAGAAGGTTCATTTTCTTCTTGGGTGGCCCATCTTCAGTAGTGTGTGAAGGTCTTCCAGGTGATTCACGCAGAAGGCCTCCAAGTTTGGTCCACACCTCCTCTCTGTCTGCCTTGGGCACACTTTTCAAGTCCTTAAAACGTGGG
>NC_084731.1:71645359-71745359 GCF_033978785.1 Entelurus aequoreus
GCACGTGAAGTGTTCTACAAGGGGCAAGAACACCCTTGACCACGTGTATACCAACGTGAAGCACGCGTACAGAGCTACACCCCTCCCCCAGCTTGGACAGTCAGACCATCTTTCCCTCCTGCTTTCTCCTACCTACACCCCCATCAGACGCCAGGCCAGGCCCATCACAAAGACTGTTATGACCTGGCCTGACGATGCACTCCCCAAACTTCAGGACTGCTTCCAACACACGAATTGGGACCTCTTCCAACAACAGGAGCTGGAGACAGCCACAGGAACAGTGCTGGACTACATACAGTTCTGCATCGGGAATGTGACTGTGGAAAAAAACATCCGGGTTTACCCCAACAAGAAACCCTGGATGACCAGCTAGGTCCGCACACTCCTCAGGGCCCGCGACGCAGCCTTCAGGTCAGGGGACGGGGCACTGTACAGTGCTGCTAGAGCCGACCTGAAGAGAGGGATTAAAAAAGCAAAGGCGGATCACAGGAGGTGCATAGAGTCCCATCTGTCCATCAATAACTCACGGGAGGTGTGGCGGGGCATTCATGACATCACGAAGTACAGAGGCTGCAATGTGACAACTGCGGATCAGAGTGCGACACTGGCAGAGGAGCTTAACTGTTTCTTTGCCCGTTTCGATACCCCCCAGCGACCCTCATCTGCTCCAGCCCTGCCCCCGCCCCCACCGGGCTCCGGCACCACTCCACTCACTGTACAGGAGCACAGTGTCAGACGAGTGCTCCTGGCTGTGAACCCCAGGAAGGCTGCCGGACCAGACGGAGTACCTGGAAAGGTGCTCAGGGCGTGCGCCCACCAGCTCGCTCCTGCCTTCACCAGGATCTTCAACCTCTCCCTGGCTCAGGCAGTCATCCCATCCTGCCTGAAGTCATCTACAATAATCCCGGTGCCGAAGAAGTCTCCCATCACCAGCCTGAATGATTACCGACCAGTGGCCCTCACTCCGGTAATCATGAAGTGCTTCGAGAGACTGGTTCTCCAGCACATCAAGGACTATATCCCTCCAGACTTTTACCCCCACCAGTTCGCATACCGGGCGAACAGATCCACAGAGGACGCCATCGCTGTTGCTCTCCACTCTGCTCTGAACCACCTGGAGCAGCAGCAGAGCTACGTCCGGATGCTCTCTGTGGATTATAGTTCTGCCTTCAATACAATAATCCCGGACAGACTCTGCAATAAACTGGACACTCTTGGCCTCCCCCCTCTCACAAACGCCTGGATAAGGGACTTCCTAACGGACCGACCACAGAATGTGAGACTTGGCCCCCACATCTCATCCACCCGCACGCTGAGCATCGGCTCCCCACAGGGCTGTGTGATGAGCCCCCTCCTCTACTGCCTCTACACCCATGACTGCAGTCCAGCCCACAGTGACAACCTTATCGTCAAGTTTGCTGACGATACCACAGTGGTCGGGCTCATCTCCAGGGGTGACGAGGCTGCCTACAGGGAGGAGGTCCTGAAGCTGACGGCCTGGTCTTCGGAGAACAACCTCGCTCTCAACACCAGCAAGACCAGAGAGATTATAGTCGACTTCAGGAGGAGCAGCACCGACCCTGCCCCCCTCTACATCAACGGCGAGCGTGTGGAGGGGGTCCACTCCTTCAAGTACCTTGGAGTCCACATCTCTAACGACTTTTCCTGGACAGTCAACACCACAGCAATCATCAAGAAGGCTCAGCAGCGGCTACACTTCCTGAGAGTCCTCGGGAAGTACAACCTGAAGCCTGACCTGCTGCTGACCTTCTACCGCTCGTCCATCGAGAGCCTGCTGACCTACTGTATTACAGTATGGTACGGCAGCTGCACTGCAGCAGACAGGGACAGGCTGCAAAGAGTGGTCAAGACGGCTCAAAAGATCATCGGCCGCCCTCTCCCCTCTCTGATGGACATCTACACCTCCCGCTGCCTCAACAGAGCCAGTGCCATCATCAAGGACAGCACCCACCCTGGCTCTGACCTGTTCCACCTGCTGCCCTCTGGGAAGCGCTACAGGTGCATTAAAACCAGGACGAACAGGCTAAAAAACAGCTTCTTCCCCAGGGCCATAACCACCCTGAACAGACTTCCCCATTGACCCTCATAACTGCCTTCTCTTCGGTGCAATAACCCATTCCACCAACCACCCTGTTTCATGTAGATATTCATGTACATATTCATTTCACCCTCTGTATAGAGTGTACACTTGTTTTATCACACTGTATGGAATGGCCTCAATCTCGTTACCCTGGGTAATGACAATAAAGCTGATTCTGATTCTGATTCTGATATATATATATATATATATATATATATATATATATATATATATATATATATATATATATATATATATATATATATATATATATATATATATATATATATAATGTGTGTATGTATATATAATATATGTGTAAGTATATATATATTATATATATATATATATACACACACATTATATTTATATATAATGTGTGTATATATATATATATAATATATGTGTAAGTATATACAGTTGTGCTCAAAATAATAGCAGTCCCACATCACTAGCAAGATAAATCACTCTTTTTGTTAGAATTTCAACTTCTACACTGCAAGTAAGTTTCTAGAATGTTTAGTAAAGGTATAGAAAACCCAACAGAGCCAACAGGCATGACATGCATGCTGCTGATTCTGTGAAACTGAATCATTTACTGAAAAGGGCGTGTTAAAAAAAATAGCAGTGCTGAGTTCCATAAGTGACGTCATTGATTATGTGGGGGAAAAAAGGTGTTAAACAGGTGGCCATTATTTAAGCTTCAAGGCAACTGACGCTGCATATGCTGGCTGTGCATTTGTCCTTGAAAAACCGAGTCAAATGTGTCGTTCCATTCACTGTTCAGAAAAAGAGCGTTCTGTGATTAAGAAATTAATAAAAGAGGGGAAAACCTATAAATAAGTGCAGAAAATGATAGGCTGTTCAGCTAAAATGATATCAAACGCTTTAAAATGGCAGCCAAAACCAAAAAGGCGAGGAAGAAAAAGAAAAACGACTATTGGAATGGATGGGAGAATAACCAAAATGGCAAAGACTCAGCCAATGATCAGCTCCAGGAGGATGAAAGATCTAAGATGGCCTGTGAGTACTGTAACAATCAGACCTGTGAGTACTGTAACAATCAGACCTTTGAGTACTGTAACAATCAGACCTTTGAGTACTGTAACGATCAGACTCCTGAGTACTGTAACAATCAGACCTGTGAGTACTGTAACAATCAGACCCCTGAGTACTGTAACAATCAGACCTGTGAGTACTGTAACAATCAGACCCCTGAGTACTGTAACAATCAGACCTTTGAGTACTGTAACAATCAGACCTGTGAGTACTGTAACAATCAGACCCCTGAGTACTGTAACAATCAGACCTGTGAGTACTGTAACAATCAGACCTGTGAGTACTGTAACAATCAGACCCGTGAGTACTGTAACAATCAGACCTGTGAGTACTGTAACAATCAGACCCGTGAGTACTGTAACAATCAGACCAGTGAGTACTGTAACAATCAGACCCGTGAGTACTGTAACAACCAGACCACGTCTATGTGAAGCCAAGCTACCAGCAAGAAGCCTCCGCAAAGTCCCATTGTTAAAAAAAAGACATGTGCTGGAGCGGTTATAAATTGCCAAGGAACACATTGACTGGCATAAAAAGAAAAGGCGTAATATTTGAGGACTGATGAGAGTAAGATTGTTCTTTTTGGGTGTAAGGGCCACAGACAGTTTGTCAGACGTCCTGCAAACACCTGCATGGTGGTGCAGGCATCATGATATGGGGATGTTTCTCGTACTATGGTGTTGGTCCTATTTATCGCATACCTGGGATCATGGATCAGTTTTAGTACATCAGAATACTGGAAGAAGTCATGTTGCCATATGCTGAAGAGGAAATGCCATTGAAATGGGTGTTTCAACAAGACAATGACCCCAAACACACCAGCAAGGAAGCAAAATCATGGTTTCAGACAAACAGAATTCAAGTAATGGAGTGGCCTGCACAATCCCCGGACCTTAATCCCATTGAAAACTTGTGGGCTGACCTCAAAAATACTGTTCATGAGGCAAAACCAAGAAATGCAGAGGAATTGTGGAACGAATTGTCCTGGACTGCAATACCTGTTGACAGGTGCCAGAAGTTGGTGGACTCCATGTGCCACAGATGTGAAGCAGTTATCAGAAACCGTGGTTATGCAATTAAATATTAGTTAATGATTCTCAAGAAAGTTGAATCTGCAAGCCTTTCTTAGTTTATATGGTACATTTGAGTTTTGTAAAGAAATATGTCAGCACTGCTATTTTTTTGTTTTATATTTCTTGACTTTCTGTAAAATATTATCAAATCCAATTACTTTTTTCCAATTTTCTGGCTTTGAAATAGAATGTGCAGTGTCCCCAATGCATTTGTGTTCATTAAAATACAACTTATTTGAAGAATTTGGAGGTTTACTCACCTTTTTAAACACACTGCTATTATGAACATAACTGTATGTATGCATATATATATATATATATATATATACATATATATATATATATATATATATATATATATATATATATATATATATATATATATATATATATATATATATATATATATATATACACACACACACATTTATAGATAGATAGATAGATAGATAGATAGATAGATAGATAGATAGATAGATGTCCACATTTACAACAGAAGATAATACATTTGGGTTATTTATAAAAGATGGCAGCCTAAAAATGCTAATTAACATTATGTTGCAAGATAAAGTGTTTATGATGAGCGATGATTTCAAATTAATTCAACTTTGGAAAATGGTTAAAAGTAGAAAAGCCCTGAAATTATTATCATTATATCAGCCCAATTCTTTAGTCTATCTTTTACTGGACTTCTTCCTGTGGATGAAAACAACAAACATGGCTCCAACATTTCTGCTCGTCTGACCTTGTCAATTTATTCATCATTTTTACTTCCCTTCGCTAATTTATTTATCATTTTGACTTCCCTTCGCTAACTTACTTATCATTTTTACTTCTCTTCGCTAACTTATTCATTTTTACTTACCTTCGCTAACTTATTTATCATTTTAACTTCCCTTCGCTAACTTATTTATCATTTTTACTTCTCTTCGCTAACTTATTCATCATTTTTACTTCCCTTCACTAACTTATTTATAATTTTTACTTCTCTTTGCTAACTTATCATTTTGACTTCCTTCGCTAACTTATTTATCATTTTGACTTCCCTTCGCTAACTTATTTATAATTTTTACTTCTCTTCGCTAACTTATTCATAATTTTTACTTACCTCCGCTAACTTATCATTTTTACTTCTCTTTGCTAACTTATCATTTTTACCTCTCTTTGCTAAGTTATCATTTTTACTTCCCTTCGCTAACTTATCATTTTTACCTCTCTTCGCTTACTTATCATTTTTACTTCCCTTCACTAACTTATCATTTCGACATCCCTTCGCTAACTTATTTATCATTTTGAGTTCCTTCACTAACTAATTTATAATCTTTACCTCTCTTCGCTAACTTATTCATAATTTTTACTTCCCTTCACTTATTTATCATTTTTACTTCTCTTTGCTAACTTATCATTTTTACTTCTCTTTGCTAACTTATCATTTTTACCTCTCTTTGCTAAGTTATCATTTTTACTTCCCTTCGCTAACTTATCATTTTTACCTCTCTTCGCTTACTTATCATTTTTACTTCCCTTCGCTAACTTATCATTTCGACATCCCTTCGCTAACTTATTTATCATTTTGAGTTCCTTCACTAACTAATTTATAATCTTTACCTCTCTTCGCTAACTTATTCATAATTTTTACTTCCCTTCACTTATTTATCATTTTTACTTCTCTTTGCTAACTTATCATTTTTACTTCTCTTCCCTAACTTATCATTTTGACTTCTCTTCGCTAACTTTGTTTGACCATCTCTTTGAAGCGCACCTGCTCTGAGCCCTCCGTCTGGTCTGTGCGGCTTGCCGTAGGTCGTGTGACGTCATCAGGGTGCGTCTCACGTCACGTGGCGAGACTAGTGGTTAAGCACTCGTAAAAGTAGCTGCATTATGTTGAGAGTGCCCTGACTTTTGTGTGCGCATTGTAAATGTATGTTTGTTGTTCAATAATAAAAAAAAAGAAGAAAATAAACAACCTCGTAGCTGTAAGGTCGTGGTGAATAAAGCAGCTCGTTGACACAATCGGATCTAATCGATTCATTCAGACAATTTGAAGTTTTTTGTTTTGTTTTTACAAGACATGTTTCTTCAACACACAAACATCCACAGCCTCTACTGTACTGTAACACTGGCTCACCTGGTGGGAAAGCTGCTGGTGAAACTTGGAAAGGGCAAGCGGACAAAAACTGCACTTGAAGAAACAACATTTGAGAATTCATCGAACAGATTTTCATTTTTCACTTGACATCTTATGCACAACATCAAAATGAACATGATGATGAATTTAAGCTTTTCAGTTTCCAGTTAAATTCAGATTATATTGGAGACCGAACGTTGACCTCATCAGCACCTTGATGCTTATTCAACGACACGCTAGAGGATTCATGCGTCCATTCCAAGTAACTCGACCCAAACAGGTAAGTGGAAACATTGTTTGGTAAGTTTTGCGAGGAAATAAAGCTTCCAGGTGACAATATATGAACCGACACAATCTGAGGTACGCACATAGATGACATTAGTATTGACGTGCGGTTTAAGGCTTTAGAAACACGAGCATACACGAACACCACTGGCTCAGCAGCAAAACTCTTCTTGAACTGTTTTTTTTAATTTATTCTAGTACTGATCTGAAACAAATAATCGTCGCTTGAGTTTCATCCTTGAAAAGACCACACGAGATAAAACTTTAAAAACAGCTACATTCAGTACAGTAAACTCCAGGCTTCTTAAGAGGTAGAACCAGGAACTGGAATAAAGTTGTCTTATGCAGCTAAAACCTAACAATAAAATAGTTGGGGAAAAACAGGAAGCAACTTTTTTGCCAGGTATCGCATCTTTTTAGGTGGTTGTGTTGTCTTTTACATTTCATTGTTACTAAAACACTGATCGTCTGTGCAAACATATTGTTGACTGTATAGTTTAATTAAACTTTCCGTCAGGGTGATACAAAGGCCACATTACAAAATGTTGCCGCATTTTAGCTGATTCAATCAATCAATCAATCAATCAATGTTTATTTATATAGCCCCAAATCACAAGCGTCTCAAAGGGCTGCACAAGCCACAACGACATCCTCGGTACAGAGCCCACATACGGGCAAGGAAAAACTCACCCCAGTGGGACGTCGGTGAATGACTATGAGAAACCTTGGAGAGGACCGCATATGTGGGTAACCCCCCCCCCCCCCCCCTCCCCCCTCTAGGGGAGACCGAAAGCAATGGATGTCGAGTGGGTCTGACATAACATTGTGAAAGTCCAGTCCACAGTGGATCCAACACATCAGCGAGAGTCCAGTCCACAGCGGGGCCAACAGGAAACCATCCCGAGCGGAGACGGGTCAGCAGCGCAGAGATGTCCCCAACCGATGCACAGGCTAGTGGTCCACCCGGGGTCCCGACTCTGGACAGCCAGCACTTCATCCATGGCCACCGGACCTATGCAACTCCCCCTCGCAAGGGACAGGGGAGAAGAGGAGAGAAGAAAAGAAACGGCAGATCAACTGGTCTAAAAAAGGGGGGTCTATTTAAAGGCTAGATTATACAAAAGAGTTTTAAGATGGGACTTAAATGCTTCTACTGAGGTAGCATCTCTAACTGTTACCGGGAGGGCATTCCAGAGTACTGGAGCCCGAATAGAAAACGCTCTATAGCCCGCAGACTTTTTTTTGGCTCTGGGAATCACTAATAAGCCGGAGTTCTTTGGACGCAGATTTCTTGTCGGGACATATGGTACAATACAATCGGCGAGATAGGCTGGAGCTAAACCGTGTAGTATTTTACACGTAAGTAGTAAAACCTTAAAGTCGCATCTTAAGTGCACAGGAAGCCAGTGCAGGTGAGCCAGTATAGGCGTAATATGATCAAACATTCTTGTTTTTGTCAAAAGCCTTGCAGCCGCATTTTGTACCAACTGTAATCTTTTAATGCTAGACATAGGGAGACCCGGAAATAATATGTTACAGTAATCAAGACGAGACGTAACGAACGCATGAATAATGATCTCAGCGTCGCTAGTGGACAAGATGGAACGAATTTTAGCGATATTACGGAGATGAAAGAAGGCCGTTTTAGCAACACTCTTAATGTGTGACTCAAACGAGAGAGTTGGGTCAAAGATAATACCCAGATTCTTTACCGAGTCGCCTTGTGTAATTGTTTGGTTGTCAAATGTTAAGGTGGTATTATTAAATAGATGTCGGTGTTGAGCAGGACCGATAATCAGCATTTCCGTTTTCTTAGCGTTGAGTTGCAAAAAGTTAGCGGACATCCATTGTTTAATTTCATTAAGACACGCCTCCAGCTGACTACAATCCGGCGTGTTGGTCAGCTTTAGGGGCATGTAGAGTTGAGTGTCATCAGCATAACAGTGAAAGCTAACACCGTACTTGCGTATGATGTCACCCAGCGGCAGCATGTAAATACTAAAGAGTGCAGGGCCAAGAACCGAACCCTGGGGAACTCCGCACATTACCTTGACATAGTCCGAGGTCACATTGTTATGGGAGACCCACTGCATCCTGTCAGTAAGATAAGAGTTAAACCAAGACAAGGCTAAGTCTGACAAACCAATACGTGTTTTGATACACTCTAATAAAATATTATGATCGACGGTATCGAAAGCGGCGCTAAGATCAAGAAGCAGCAACATAGATGACGCATCAGAATCCATCGTTAGCAATAGATCATTAGTCATTTTTGCGAGGGCTGTCTCCGTAGAGTGATTTGCCCTGAAACCGGATTGAAAAGGTTCACAGAGATTGTTAGTCACTAAGTGTTCATTTAGCTGCTGTGCAACAATTTTTTCGAGAATTTTGGAAATAAACGGAAGGTGGGAGACCGGTCGGTAGTTTACCATGAGGTCAGGATCTAATAATACAAACAGTTCCTTGATAAGTTTCCCAGGAAGTGGGTCAAGTAAACATGTTGTTTGTTTTATCCCACTTACACGCTGTAATAATTCCTCTAATGTTATTTCATCAAAAATAGAGAGACTATTTTGGAGGGCAGTGTCCGTCGTATATACAGTCGTATTTGTGTTAATAGAACCCAGTTGTAGCTGGGATGCGTTGTCTTTAATCTCCTTTCTAATGAGTTAAATTTTCTTATTAAAGAAATTCATAAAATCATCTGCCGAGTGGGTGGAGCTACTGGGAGGAGTCCCTTGTTGGGTTAGCGATGCTACTGTACTAAACAGAAATTTAGGATCGTTTTTGTTGAGGCGGATGAGATTTGAGTAGTAATTAGCTTTAGCTAAGGTAAGCATGCGTTTATAAGTTATTAAACTATCACTCCATGCTTGATGGAAAACATCAAGTTTAGTCGCGCGCCATTTGCGTTCCAGTTTTCTACATGATAATTTATGAGCTCTAATTTCTTCTGTAAACCATGGGGTGCGCCTTTTAGGGGCCCTTTTTTGCTTTAGCGGTGCTATACTATCAATAATTTCGCGCAAGGCATCGTCAAAGTTGTTAGTGAGGTTATCAATAGAGCCCACATAATTTGGGAATGGTGCCATTACCGAAGGCAGTAGGTCAGCAAGTCATCGTTGTGGCAGCATTAATGTTGCGGCCGCTATAGCAGTTATTATTATTATTAGCTTGTTGACAATGAGTCAAAACTTCAAATTTTATAAGGTAATGATCGGACATTACTTTAGTATATGGAAGTATCATAACTTTGGAGGTGGTGACACCCCTGACAAGCACTAGATCTATTGTATTACCGTTGCGATGCGTGGGTTCATGTATTATTTGTGTAAGACCACAGCTATCAATTATGGTTTGGAGCGCCACGCACTGAGGGTCCGATGGGGTATTCATATGGATATTAAAGTCCCCCATTATGATTATATTGTCGGCGTGCGTCACTAGATCAGCAACGAACTCTGAGAATTCACTGATAAAGTCCGAATAGGGCCCAGGGGGGCGGTAGATAACAGCCAGCCAGATTGATATTTCTGATTAATTACAAAACTTTAAGGTCTTCAAGGAAGTAAACAAGACCGAGGTCAATCTTTCACATACTCTTAATATCCAATTATTAATTATATACGCAAAACCCAGTCAAAAAGTTTGAACACCCCTGGTATAAGTCAATCTGTTTATTTATATATTAGGTTTTATATATATATATATATATATATATATATATATATATATATATATATATATATATATATATATATATATATATATATATATATATATATATATATATATCTTGTTTATGACACTCAATCAGCTGGAGTTAAATTAGTCTCTCATACTGTATTTACAATGATTTATAGACAATCTCATGCATAATAACATTCTTGTTTAAATGAATGAGATCTGTGGAGAATGCATATATTTTTAAGAGTTCTTTCTTTATTCATAGTGATGTTTAAAGCAGCTAATATTTTCCCATGTGTACTCTTTTTGCTTGTATCTTATGTCCGCAAGTAAACTCTGTGCTTTACCTTGAAGGGTTGGAATGTGGGAGTATAGCATACTCCCTTATCTTATCTGTATTAGAACAAAGAGGCTGTATTCCTTTCTGGGCAGGGTGGGGGCTGTTTTCGTATTCAATAAATTGTCTCTTCCCGTTTGATTTTCAGACCACTTCTGGAGGCTGGTATTAGCGTATTTGTAAGGACTGGTCTCCTAAAGCTTAGGTAAAACTTGATAATATTCCTATTCTGTCTTGATTGTCCTTCTTACTCAGCATATATGTCGTCTGAAAGAACTTGGGATTGACCAGTGACTTGTATTCCCTGAGAGGAAGACTGGTCAGACGCAATAGATCCTATGACAAGGTAACAAATATCAAATAGTATGAACATTAGACTTGAACTCCAGTTTTGAGGACGGGGTTGTAGTTTGAGACTGTATTCACACTCCACTACTTCATCCGCTGAAGATTTACAATAATGTACAAAATTGCAATTTGCCTTAGCATAGATTTGTTTAAGAATATGATTTTCAATCATGCAATTAATGTAAGACTGGGCATTGTTCCTTTTGGGGCCTACGTTCAACATAGAAGATGAGAATAGATGGGACAGAAAGTGAGTTCCTGTGCCCGTGGGATGAAGAGCGAAAGAGAGGACAAGAGGGAAAGAGGAGAGGAGGTCAACTAGGAGAGATGATTACCAGTCTGCGGCACCCCAGGCTTCCTCCGCAGGTTTTGTGGGACTCTTCTTGGTCTTACCGTCTGCATTCTCCTAGTTGTTGTACCAGGCCTCCCAGCTCTCCTCCGTGCTGTTTGTTGTTGGACGCGGAATTCGAGCCCCAATTGTCAGAGCTCTTCTTGGCAGAATGATCTACAACGGTCCAGCTGTCGCTGCTTGGAGATTTCTTGGCCTTTAAGGAGTTGTTGCTCCCAAACGTTTCTCAGAAGTCCTTTGACACGGGCTCACTGGAGCTGCCCTGATATCCCTCGCCAGCATCCATGTTCTGGTAGCTACCTCCAGTGGCCCCATCTTCGGATTTTCCAGAGAAAAGGTTGGTCAGTTTGGCACCAGCTCCCTGAACCTTGTTTGCCAAGCCAGTGATGCCGACTGTCATTTCATCTAGCAATTTGCCAGCTTTCACCTTTTCTTGGGTAGGTTTGATAACATTCTCATTTATCTCATATAACTCTGTGGCCTTCAAAGTGGCTTGATTTGCCAATTTCGACGTGTTATCTTTTGCAATAGAGGCAAACTTGGTCGCCCCGACAGTGAAGCTGCTCTAACCTGAATAAATGGAGGACATAGCGTTGTTGAGGAAGTCCTCCTCCTCCTCCTTCTCCGGAGACACCGTGCTGCCAAAGCCAACATATCGGTTCTCCTGATTCCCGCTGTAACCCCCTCCACTCTAATAAGAGTTGACGTCAGCACTAAGCCAGTCTAGGAAAGCTTTATCACCAGATTTGACAGAGGTCGCTCCAGGCCCTCCAGACTGATGGGAGAATGAAAGGCAGGTCTTAGGTTGAGGTGATGTCGAATTTTTGGCAGATGTCTCTAAAGACCACTCCTTTCCTTCTGCTAAAGTTGCAACCTTGTCCCTGAAGAGCACAGCAGCTCGGCTGTTATACTTCTCCTGCAAGGTCCAATTGGGATTGTAATCATCTTGGAGTTCCAGAAACAAATGGAATTTGCCATTCCCACCTGCTTTCATCTTCTCAAGCTTAATATCTTTCCACTTGTCCATGGTGACAGATCGCACAAAAATTATTTTCTTCTTGGGTTCTAACTTCCTTCAAAACTCTTCTGGTCCTTGAACTCGCCATGTTGACTCACTGTTTGCGTGGCCCCCCAAAAAACTAAACGGTGCGTTTCAGAGAGCCAACAGATAACAAATCCACAGACGTTTCGCTGGAAACGTACAGTTGAACTGGAGGAGTGTCTTCAGAGGGCCGACAGAAATGAAGAATAAATGGACTGCAGTGCTGTGTCAAACACCGGCAGCCATGTTCCTGTTTGCATGAGACAATATGAAGTTGAGTGCAGTACCAAAGTGTAGCTGACGTCACAGATAACTTTGTTTACAGTCAGTGATTATCCACATATAAACATGTCTCGATAAGAAGGTAATTTTGATCCGAACGTGTGAGATCGGGTCGGGATATCCTAAATGGTGTGTTTACATGATGCATTTTTTAATCCGACTAAATGTGCCTATGTGCACATTGCTAGCTAGACATGTGATGAGCGACAATAAACTACAGTAGCGTGGTAGTTCATTAGAAACAAGGGAGAGGTTTTATTTCATATATTTTAGCCACTCCAACATTATAGTTTGAATTCAGGAAAATAAAACTGTACTTGAATTAAGTGATTGTTTGGCGTACCGCAGTTTGACAATGACTGGACTACTATATGTAGCTCATAGATCCTGTGATGTTATGAACTACACTACCCAGCATGCAACAGTAGTGACGAGCATGCGCAGTAGCCCCGTTGAGTGTGGTTGTATGTCATCTAGAAAGTAGTTCTGAACACGCCTCGTCTGCATTTATTACAATTACACAACATACATACCACAGGATTTTATTTCCGTCTTTAATTCATCGTACGCTTACAAAAAAATGCACATTTGATGCAATGTGACGATTGATAGCAAAAAGAGACACCGTATACTTTGTAAAGTTGGAACTAGTTGAGAACGTTTCATGCCAACTAATTAGTCGATCGAAGTATTATTGGAGCAAAACTGTTTGCAAACTTGGACCTCAATCAGTGCGTCTGTAATCTAATTTGTGTGTACTGATGTGTGTGTCTGTATATCCATCTGATGTGTGTGTACTCAGATCCTTGTACTTGTGTTTTTGCTCCAAAGACGTGTTTTACTTCTAAAAACACACATTTTTGGATCTAACACACACCTACGTGGATCCAACACACACGTACGTGGATCCAGCACACACGTACGTGGATCCAACACACACGTACGTGGATCCAACACACACGTACACGGATCTAACACACACCTACATGGATCTAACACACACACCTACATGGATCTAACACACACACCTACATGGATCTAACACACACAACTACATGGATCTAACACACACTTACATGGATCTAACACACACACTTACATGGATCTAACACACACACTTACATGGATCTAACACACACACTTACATGGATCTAACACACACCTACGTTGATCTAACACACACGTACGTGGATCTAACACACACGTACGTGGATCCAACACACACGTACGTGGATCCAACACACACGTATGTGGATCCAACACACACGTATGTGGATCCAACACACACGTATGTGGATCCAACACACACTTATGTGGATCCAACACACATTTACGTGGATCCAACACACATTTACGTGGATCCAACACACACGTACGTGGATCTAACACACGCACGTGGATCCAACACACGCACGTGGATCCAACACACGTACATGGATCTAACACACACCTACATGGATCTAACACACCTACAAGTGAATACACACAATATCAGATTGATATACAGACACACAGATTGAGATCCAGGTCAATAATAATAATAATTCCAAATGAGTGGGCCAGCAACGAGGACAAGAAAAGCAGAATGAAGGATTTAAGGACAGGAAGTGCTGCTTCAAGGATGGAAGCTCAGGTGTGCTAATCCTGAGAAGCAGATCTAGACCTGGAGCCAGACACTGAGCGCTTCTCCCTGGACTTGGACTTGGACCTGGACTGGCGCTCGTCCTCCCGAGGAGACGGGGAGCGGGACGCAGACTTTGCGTCCCGCTCCCCGTTCCCGTTCTCCACGGGGGAGGGCGAGCGGCTGCGGGACTTCTGGTCCGCCTCCTCCTTGGACCGGCTCCGAGAGTCTCGCTCGGACCGGACCTTGGAGCGACTCTTTGAGCGGGACTTGGACTTGCGCTCCGGGGACGGAGAGCCGGACCTGTGCGAGCGGGATTTGGACTTTGAGCGCGAGGGCGACCTGCGTCTACGAGAGGTGGACTTGCGGTCTCCAGACTTGGAGCGCTTGTTGCTACGGGAACCGGACCTGCCAGGATTAAACAAAAACCACAATCACTTACAAGAATGAACTAAGAACTGAACAGGCAGAGTCACTACCAACACTTCTGAAGATGTACTGACCCCAGCAGGATGCCACCATCATTTCTACCAGTTATGATCAACAACACAGTTATAAACATTTGCTGTCTTGTGGCGAAACATCAGATCAAAGTTTGGCGCCATGCCACACCCACATTTGTGGCACAGGCAAAATTCCATGGCAGTTTATCATCATTAATCTGTCTAGTGTCAGCCATTTCAATTAGGGCTCGTTTGGTCAAAGTCCTGAGGAGGAGTTTGTTTCATTTTTTAAAGTAGGATTGTGCAACATACATTCCGGACTATAAGCCGCTACTTTTTTCCTACACTTTCAACTCTGCAGCTATTTTTTTTTAGGGATTTTCCCTTGCTGACGGCCATAATAAAAATATTATAAAAAAAAAAAAAAAGCAAATACACTGTAAAGGTGTTTGTGCTATGCTGCCATCTTTTGGACGAGTTTGCTTAGTGTGCTGCAGTGTCCTAGTGCGTTCAACCGGAAGTACAGGTGCCGTTCCATTTTCTAGCCGTCCATAGCGTTTCTACTCGAGAGGATTGATAATTCATCTCTCCAAGCAACGTTTTTAAGTTTTACAATATAACTAAAACCATTCTTACCTACTTAAGTGCCCCGTGCGTGATGTCTGTAGGAGTGTTTTCATGCATACTTGTAAATGCTAGCGCGTTAGCATTAGCTAATATGTTAACAGGTTTTTGAGTGTCTGTGTTGTTATTACAATAACATTCTTTTTGTTTTCACTTTCACAAATTCCTCAGTAAATTCATGAAAACGTCACCGTGGAGTTGAGTCTGTTTAGCTGATTGGAGAGCTAGCGTTTTTAGCATTAGCTAATATGCTAACATGGGAGTGGACCACTCCTTTTATTGAGTCTGTTTAGCTGACTGGAGAGCTAGCTTGCGCAGCTAGTGGGTCCATGACCATGACTTCTGTTTTGTTTGATCAGCCGTTTTACTGCCATGTTACGGACACCGTTTGGAAACAATTCAGGCATGTAAATAAATATTTCTGTGTAAATTACTCATCTCACAACGTATATATATGCGGCTAATACATAGAATACATATTTTTTCTTCTAGAATTTAGTGGGTGCTGCTTATATACACCGGTGCGCTCTATAATCTGGAAAAAACAACAACATATTGTACGCTACAAATGTGATGATGCAACTATAAATATTCTCATGTTAAAATAGGATTGTGCAATATAAAGTACACACTTATAATGAGATGATGTAACCACAAATGAACAATTCACTAACATGAACTTTTAATAACAGCAATAACATAAGTGCAGAGGCTGAATGCAGGGTTCTCTCTTGACATCAGAATTGGTAGAGCCTCACGTCCTTCAAAAGGCGGTTACTGATAATTACTGTACATTATTACTGTATCTGCAGGTGTGCATGTGTCAAAGTCAAAGCTAACAATCATAAGATCAGTGTTTATGTGGCAAGAATGTTGATTGACAGTGTCAAAGTATCATCCTTGTAACACTTTCATGCATTGAAATGAATCATTCTTCTAAGTGACTAAAGCTGAATAAAGGAGACTATCACTAAAAGCTTGAATGGAAAATAAGAGCACGTACATTTACCAACTCCACTGTTTGCAGACGTTTACATCCAGATAATGTCTGTGTAACGGTATAATGATCAACCGCGGTAAAGTTACAGACGTTTAGTAAGGCCGTTTACATTCATAATTACCGAAAACCCGTCATGTATTAAGGCATTTTAGGCAACACTGCGTACTTCCTGGAAACGCACTAGCGTGGTTTGGCTTTAGAAAAGATGGCGGGCAACTACACGACCTTTCCCCTGTGAGTAAACAGAGCTGATCGCTTCCTTTGACTTCATTTCACTACCGTGGAGTCTGGCCGTGCGTTTAAGAGCGCACTGCTGTGTTTAAATGGAGACAGGAGTGGACAATATTGTCCCCACGCTAAAAGTATACAGCCAAGGAGAAAACTATTTGATGTTGCTTTTATGTTCTCAATACAGCGTTCATCAGCTGCTGTGACAGAGAGTTAATGATGTGAGGAAACGTGCAGCAGGTGAATGTTGTCACAACTTGTTATAAAGTCTTTACTTTGTTTACTGTTTATTTAACTGCTGTTCAAATAACATCAGCACTGAAATGTTTTGTCATCTCATCCAATTGAACGCAGGCTGGGTCGTCAGTGAGGCACAAAGATTGTGTATCAGATGTGGGAGTTATCCCTCCTGTTTATTTTTGTTGGCCAATCTGCTTCACTGAACCACTGGGAGGTGTTAGAGAAGAACAAAGCTTGTTTATTAGACTTCATCTTCATTAGCCAAACTGCTTTGTGTTTTATATTGATATCAAAAAGTAAACACCAGATTTTTTACATTACTTTCATGTCACAAAGTAATTACTTTAATAACCATTCATGTGACATAGCATTTTGTTCATGTAGTTAATTTCTACATGACATTTCTGCTCAAACTCTTAATACTTTTTCATAACATGGTCACTACTGCCTAGTTTCTCTTGTTTTATTCTTATTTTTACTGTTATATTTATATTCTTATTGTTGCTTTTTATTTTTATTGTAATATTTTTGTATTTTATTTCCATTTATACCCCCATTATTTACTTTTTAAATTTGATCTCAATTCTGTACACTGCTGCTGGAATTTTAATTTTCCTGAGGGAACTCTCCTGAAGGAATCAAAGTACTATCTATCTATCTATCTATCTAATGGATCTGACCCGATACAGCATCTACATGTACACACATTAGTACATGTAAATGTAAAAATCGAGATAAAGGCATGCTGTAATAAAAGAAAGTTTACACAGTGGTATTATTCACATGTGAATAATGCTGTATAATAGACTGTATTTATATTATTCACATGTGAATAATGCTCTATAATAGACTGTATATTATTCACATGTAAAAAATACCTAAATGTTTATTGTCTATTGTGAGCGAACTGTGGTGCTGAATTTCCCCCAGGGATCAATAAAGTACTTTCTATTATATTCTATTATTAATAAACAAAAACACAAATATATATTTTTAAATATATGAATAATATATATCTATAGCCTTTTTATTAGAAATGACAAATTACATTATGGCGTCACAGTCACACCCCAACACCGTCTTACATAACATAATGAATCATTGCGATTAATGATCGTGATTTCAATATTGACAAATATAATGATTATTATTTAGGCCATAATCGCCAAAACGCGGTGGTGACTTGTTCACTTCAAACTGACATAGCGTGCGTGACTGAAAAACTTTTGAGGAGGCAGTGTTGCGCTAGACTTTTGTGTGGCGTTGCTTCCTTATTTGTCATTATTCACAGCTGATTTTCAATGTGTGGCAGCTGAACTGAACGTGACAGCGTGTCATAATGACATCACCAATTAAGTTCTTAAATCAATGTTCCGTTGTATGCTAACAAGTCTAGATAGAAACAAATACAACAATGACACCAGGAGTAGGGATGTATACTATGTACCAGTATTTCTTGGTACCGGTTCCTAATTAGGACCTTACCATGTAAGTCAGGCACGCTAATAAGAGTTAGTGTCCTTTTGACGTGAACACGCTTTACTCACGACTGCCCAGTAATCCACTGGCCAATATTAACCCACTCAAAAAAAAGAAAAATTTAAGTACTGTAACAATCCATAACGTTTCGTAAAGCAAGATAGCATCCGCTAATTGACTTATATTTGCTATATCTTGTAAAAGGTCTACATACACATGTAATTGTGATGAAGTGATGGATGTGTGTGGTGTTAACAAGATGCACTGCGCACACATTTGATTTAAGACTAAAAAAGCAGCTGTGAGATGTTACATGATGTTGCTGGTGTACAACCTCTTGTGCTCATAAAACTGCATTTTTTCCACATCTTTGTTTACACCAATGAAATATAGTAGCGATAAAAGTACCGATAAATACTGTTATCGATAAGGAATATCCATGTCGCTATCATTCTAAACAATATACATCCCTAAAAAGGGGTGTACATTCATTTTACTCTGAGGGCCACAAACTGAACCAGATCTTCCAGATAGATATTATTCACTTTCTAAACTAGTACAATATTTACTTTTTTATGTAAGTATTTTTGCAGCAAAACTACTTGCAATTGCATATCTCAATCTGTGCGTCTGTAATCCGATTCACGTGTCTGTGTACTAATTTGTGTGTCTGTATCTCAATCTGTGTCTGTAATCTGACTCATTGTGTCCGTGTACTAATTTGTGTGTCTGTGCCTCAATCTCACATGTCTGTGTACTAATTGCGTGTCTATCTCAATCTGTGCGTCTGTAATCCAATTCACGTGTCCGTGTACTTATTTGTGTGTCTATATCTCAATCTGTGCGTCTGTAATCTGACTCATTGTGTCTGTGTACTAATTTGTGTGTTTGTATCTCAATCTGTGTGTGTAATCCGATTCACGTGTCCGTGTACTAATTTGTCTCTATCTCAATCTGTGTGTATGTAATCAGATCTGCGTGTGTGTTTTAATGTGTCCGTATTTGTTTTCTGTCCATATTTCAATCTCTGTGTGTAAAAAAATGTGTCTGCGTTTTCAGATTTGTGGCAAAATCACGTGTGAAAAGACAGCCAATCAGGGTTCCTGCTTCACACAAATCTGAATACCAAAATGTTTTGACGCACACATACATTGAGACACAAATTAGTACAGACACAATGAATTAGATTACAGACACACATTGAGACAGACACAAATTAGTACAGACACAATTAATTAGATTACAGACACACATTGAGACACAGACACAAATTAGTACAAACACAATGAATTAGATTACAGACACACATTGAGATATACACACAAATTAGTACACAGACACAATGAATCAGATTACAGACACACATTGAGATATACACACAAATTAGTACACAAACACAATGAATCAGATTACAGACACACATTGAGATATACACATTAATTAGTACACGGACACAATGAATCAGATTACAGACACACATTGAGATATACACATTAATTAGTACACGGACACAATGAATCAGATTACAGACACATTGAGATATACACACAAATTAGTACACGAACACAATGAATCAGATTACAGACACACAGATTGAGATACAGACACACAAATTAGTACACAGACAATGAATCAGATTACAGACACACATCGAGATATACACACAAATTAGTACACAGACACAATGAATCAGATTACAGACACACATTGAGATAAACACACAAATTAGTACATAGACACAATGAATCAGATTACAGACACATTGAAATATACCCACAAATTAGTACACAAACACAATGAATCATATTACAGACACACATTGAGATATACACATTAATTAGTGCATGGACACAATTAATCAGATTACAAACACATTGAGATATACACACAAATTAGTACACAGACACAATAAATCAGATTACAGACACAGATTGAGATACAGACACACAATTAGTACACAGACACAATGAATCAGATTACAGACACACATTGAGATATACACACAAATTAGTACACAAACACAATGAATCAGAATACAGACACACATTGAGATATACACATTAACACTGGCAGTCTCAGAGAGGGGTCAATTGACCTTTTTACCTGGAAAACCCACAAGAGGTCATTTGACCCCTAGTCCCCCCTGTGGACACTCCTTTTGTTATGAAAATGTGGCTGTTAGTGGCCACTTGTGCCTGTGTGGGGGAGGGGACCTTACAGCTCAGGAGGTTCTTTTGAGAGCAAGCTTTAGTTCTGAGGTAGGTTGTGTGTGTTTTTGCAGGGATCAACACTCTGACATTTGTTAAAAAAAATACAAAACAAAACATATTTACAAAGAATGAAAAAGCAACTGTTTTCCCAGTTTTGGTGTGGAGGGTTGTTGCAGAAGCAATTGTTATTTTTGTGTGCCAAAAATAGTTTAAAAAAAATTTTTTACAAAGAAAAAAGCATATTTACAAAGAATGAAAAACCATGTCCATGTAAACGTGACTGACATACATTTGAGCAGTCACTCACAATCCTGGCACTGCCATTGCTCCTTTCGGCATTTCCCACATGTATAACGGTAGCAGTCAACACAGCGCACAGTTGCACGATTGTCCTTGCATTGGATTTTAGCCTCATTACCATAACAAAATGAGTGATTAGTGTATTCGGGAAAAGCGTCGGGCCAAATGACCCCTCTCTGGGTCTTCTAGGTAGACAGAAAAATGCTGGGACTTCTAGTGTTGTACAGGGACACAATCAGATTACAAACACATTGAGATATACACACAAATTAGTATACGAACGCAATTAATCAGATTACAGACACACAAATTGAGATACAGACACACAAATTAGTACACAGACAATTAATCAGATTACAGACACACATTGAGATATACACACAAATTAGTACAGAAACACAATGAATCAGATTACAGACACACTTTGATATATATACACAAATTAGTACACAGACACAATGAATCAGATTACAGACACACTGAGATACACACACAAATTAGTACACAAACACAATGAATCCGATTACAGACACACATTGAGATATACACATTAATTAGTGCATGGACACAATTAATCAGATTACAAACACATTGAGATATACACACAAATTAGTACACAAACACAATGAATCAGATTACAGACACAGATTGAGATACAGACACACAAATTAGTACACAGACACAATGAATCAGATTACAGACACACATTGAGATGTACACACAAATTAGTACATGAACACAATGAATCAGAATACAGACACACATTGAGATATACACATTAATTAGTACACGGACACAATGAATCAGATTACAGACACATTGAAATATATCCACAAATTAGTACACAGACACAATTAATCAGATTACAAACACATTGAGATATACACACAAATTAGTACACGAACACAATGAATCAGATTACAGACACACATTGAGATATACACACAAAATAGTACACGAACACAATGAATCAGAATACAGATACACATTAATTAGTACACAGACACAATGAATCAGATTACAGACACATTGAGATATACACACAAATTAGTACACGAACACAATGAATCAGATTACAGACACACAGATTGAGATACATACACACAAATTAGTACACAAACAATGAATCAGATTACAGACACACATTGAGATATACACACAAATTAGTACACGAACACAATGAATCAGATTACAGACACACATTGAGATATACACACTAATTAGTACACGAACACAATGAATCAGAATACAGATACACATTGAGATATACACATTAATTAGTACACGGACACAATGAATCAGATTACAGACACATTGAGATATACACACAAATTAGTACACGAACACAATGAATCAGATTACAGACACACAGATTGAGATACAGACACACAAATTAGTACACAAACAATGAATCAGATTACAGACACACATTGAGATATACACACAAATTAGTACACGAACACAATGAATCAGATTACAGACACACTTTGAGATATATACACAAATTAGTACACAAACACAATGAATCAGATTACAGACACACATTGAGATATACACACAAATTAGTACACAGACACAATGAATCAGAATACAGACACACATTGAGATATACACATTAATTAGTACACGGACACAATGAATCAGATTACAGACACACATTGAGATATACCCACAAATTAGTACACAAACACAATGAGTCAGATTACAGACACACATTGAGATATACACATTAATTAGTGCATGGACACAATTAATCAGATTACAAACACATTGAGATATACCCGCAAATTAGTACACAGACACAATAAATCAGATTACAGACACAGATTGAGATACAGACACACAAATTAGTACACAGACACAATGAATCAGATTACAGACACACAGATTGAGATATACACACAAATTAGTACACAGACACAATGAATCAGATTACAGACACACTGAGATATACACACAAATTAGTACACAACAATGAATCAGATTACAGACACAGATTGAGATATACACAAATTAGTACACTAACAATGAATCAGATTACAGACACACAGATTGAGATACAGACACACAAATAAGCACACAGACACAATAAATCAGATTACAGACGCACAGATTGAGATTAACGTTTGCAAATAGTTTTGCTACAATAATACTTCCATACATGTTTTTAGGCATATCAATTAAATGATAGCATTATAATTGATATGCCAAATGATATACAATAATAATATGTATTGCTAATTAAGTGTGACACTATTTTCTCTCACCTAGATTTGGATCTGGATGGACTCCTGGAGCTTCGGCTCCTGCGGCTCCTGCTGTGGGAACGCCGGCGGCTGCGAGATCTGCGACGAGAGAGGAGCGGCGTTAGCGACAAGAGAGGCGCAGCGTTAGCGACAAGAGCGGTGCTAGCGAGAAGAGAGGAGCGGCGTTAGCCACCAGAGCGGCGTGGCACTGGCTAGCAGAGAGGACTGGCGTTGGCGAGCAGAGAGGACTGGCGTTGGCGAGCAGAGAGGACTGGCGTTGGCGAGCAGAGAGGACTGGCGTTGGCGAGCAGAGAGGACTGGCGTTGGCGAGCAGAGAGGAGTGGCGTTGGCGAGCAGAGAGGAGTGGCGTTGGCGAGCAGAGAGGAGTGGCGTTGGCGAGCAGAGAGGAGTGGCGTTGGCGAGCAGAGAGGAGTGGCGTTGGCGAGCAGAGAGGAGTGGCGTTGGCGAGCAGAGAGGAGTGGCGTTGGCGAGCAGAGAGGAGTGGCGTTGGCGAGCAGAGAGGAGTGGCGTTGGCGAGCAGAGAGGAGTGGCGTTGGCGAGAAGAGAGGAGTGGCGTCGGCGAGAAGAGAGGAGTGGCGTCGGCGAGAAGAGAGGAGTGGCGTCGGCGAGCAGGGAGGAGTGGCGTCGGCGAGCAGGGAGGAGTGGCGTCGGCGAGCAGGGAGGAGTGGCGTCGGCGAGCAGGGAGGAGTGGCGTCGGCGAGCAGGGAGGAGTGGCGTCGGCGAGCAGGGAGGAGTGGCGTCGGCGAGCAGGGAGGAGTGGCGTCGGCGAGCAGGGAGGAGTGGCGTCGGCGAGCAGGGAGGAGTGGCGTCGGCGAGCAGGGAGGAGTGGCGTTGGCGAGCAGAGAGGAGTGGCGTTGGCGAGCAGAGAGGAGTGGCGTTGGCGAGCAGAGAGGAGTGGCGTTGGCGAGCAGAGAGGAGTGGCGTTGGCGAGCAGAGAGGAGTGGCGTTGGCGAGCAGAGAGGAGTGGCGTTGGCGAGCAGAGAGGAGTGGCGTTGGCGAGCAGAGAGGAGTGGCGTCGGCGAGCAGGGAGGAGTGGCGTCGGCGAGCAGGGAGGAGTGGCGTCGGCGAGCAGGGAGGAGTGGCGTCGGCGAGCAGGGAGGAGTGGCGTTGGCGAGCAGAGAGGAGTGGCGTTGGCGAGCAGAGAGGAGTGGCGTTGGCGAGCAGAGAGGAGTGGCGTTGGCGAGCAGAGAGGAGTGGCGTTGGCGAGCAGAGAGGAGTGGCGTTGGCGAGCAGAGAGGAGTGGCGTTGGCGAGCAGAGAGGAGTGGCGTTGGCGAGCAGAGAGGAGTGGCGTTGGCGAGCAGAGAGGAGTGGCGTTGGCGAGCAGAGAGGAGTGGCGTTGGCGAGCAGAGAGGAGTGGCGTTGGCGAGCAGAGAGGAGTGGCGTTGGCGAGCAGAGAGGAGTGGCGTTGGCGAGCAGAGAGGAGTGGCGTTGGCGAGCAGAGAGGAGTGGCGTTGGCGAGCAGAGAGGAGTGGCGTTGGCGAGCAGAGAGGAGTGGCGTTGGCGAGCAGAGAGGAGTGGCGTTGGCGAGCAGAGAGGAGTGGCGTTGGCGAGCAGAGAGGAGTGGCGTTGGCGAGCAGAGAGGAGTGGCGTTGGCGAGCAGAGAGGAGTGGCGTTGGCGAGCAGAGAGGAGTGGCGTTGGCGAGCAGAGAGGAGTGGCGTTGGCGAGCAGAGAGGAGTGGCGTTGGCGAGCAGAGAGGAGTGGCGTTGGCGAGCAGAGAGGAGTGGCGTTGGCGAGAAGAGAGGAGTGGCGTTGGCGAGAAGAGAGGAGTGGCGTTGGCGAGAAGAGAGGAGTGGCGTTGGCGAGAAGAGAGGAGTGGCGTTGGCGAGAAGAGAGGAGTGGCGTTGGCGAGAAGAGAGGAGTGGCGTTGGCGAGAAGAGAGGAGTGGCGTTGGCGAGAAGAGAGGAGTGGCGTTGGCGAGAAGAGAGGAGTGGCGTTGGCGAGAAGGGAGGAGTGGCGTCGGCGAGCAGGGAGGAGTGGCGTTGGCGAGCAGGGAGGAGTGGCGTTGGCGAGCAGGGAGGAGTGGCGTTGGCGAGCAGGGAGGAGTGGCGTTGGCGAGCAGGGAGGAGTGGCGTTGGCGAGCAGGGAGGAGTGGCGTTGGCGAGCAGGGAGGAGTGGCGTTGGCGAGCAGGGAGGAGTGGCGTTGGCGAGCAGAGAGGAGTGGCGTTGGCGAGCAGAGAGGAGTGGCGTTGGCGAGCAGAGAGGAGTGGCGTTGGCGAGCAGAGCAGTGTTGTTTTTGACAACCATCTTACATTTAGTCTTAGTCTTTTGGACTAAAATACTTATTAGTTTTAGTCACATTTTAGTCACTTTTATATGTGATAGTTTTAGTCCAGTTTTAGACGACGAAAACTCAAAAGGGTTTTAGTCTAGTTTTAGTCGATGAAAAGTCAAAAAGGTTTTAGTCTAGTTTTAGTCCAAAAAAAAAGAATAAAAAGTATAATATAAGTATATAAGTATAGTCTTTTAACAAATTAATTTAGGTCAATAAGTATTGGAGATTGCTGTTGGGCAGTGTCACACATAAGTTGTGAAAATAGCAGCAGATCTATAAGTTCAACCCATTGTAAGCTTGCAGATCTGCTTTTTTCACAAATAATAACAATAAAGGAATGGTTTTAGACATATTAGGTTTCCACCCAACAGAAAATTTATGATCCAAGGATTGTGTATTACACACAGATAAAGTGGTAACAGTGGAATCAAAGTTCATTACTCCAAAAAAGCCAAAAAACAAAAACATTCTACTTCAGCAATTGTGGCTTTATTTCTCAGAATTTGTTAAAGTACAATGAACATAAACATGCCCAAAATATGAGTGATGGATGAGGAACACATATGCTCAACTTGGCCCTGTCTGCCAGTGCAATTACAACAGATATCATACAACCCCACTCTCTTTAATTTGTGCAAACCATGTAATAAAATACCGTATTTTCCGCACCATAAGGCGCCCCGTGTTATTAGCCGCACGTTTAATGAACGGAATATTTCAAAACTTTGTTTACCTATTAGCCGCCCCGTGCTATTAGCCGCACCTACGCTACGCTAAAGGGAATGTCAACAAAACAGTCAGATAGGTCAGTCAAACTTTAATAATATATTACAAACCAGCGTTCTAACAACTCTGTTCACTCCCAAAATGTAATGTGCAAATGTGCAATTACAAAAATAGTAACACTCAAAATAGTGCAGAGCAATAGCAACATCAATAACTCAACGTTGCTCATACGTTAGTGTCACACAACACACAAAATAAACATTTAAAGCTCACGTTCTGAAGTTATTACTCATCCACAAATCCCTCGAATTATTCTTCTTCGGTGTGCTTCACTTGTTTTTTGACACCATCTGTGATGTGGACGCGCATGCAGTCGTAGATCAACAGGAACGGCGCTGCGTGAAAAAAGTCACCCGGTGTCTTCGCGTAAACGTCTATCAACCACTCGCTCATCTTTTCTTCATCCATCCATCCCTTCGAGTTAGCTTTTATGATGACGCCGGCTGGAAAGTTCTCTTTTGGCAAGGTCTTCCTTTTGAATATCACCGTGGGTGGAAGTTTCTGGCCGTTAGCATGGCGAGCTAGAACCACAGTGAAGGACGACTTCTCATTCCCTGTGGTGCGAATATTCACCGTACGTGCTCCCGTTGTATCCACAGTGCGGTTCACATGAATATCAAAAGTCAGTGGAACCTTGTACGCGTGTCTCTTAGTAGGAGACATTTTGTTGTCTTTACAGATACACACAAATGAAATGAAACGTAATATCCGCGCGCTTCTTCTTCTACGGGGGCGGGTGCTCACCTTGGCGGTTGCTTACAGTAGAAGAAGAAGCGCTTCCACTTCTATGGGGGCGGTTGCTTACCGTAGAAGAAGAAGCGCTTCCTCTTTTACGGGGAAAAAAGATGGCGGCTGTTTACCGTAGTTGCGAGACCTAAACTTTATGAAAATAAATATGAATATTAATCCATATATAAGGCGCACCGGGTTATTAGCCGCACTGTCTGCTTTTGAGAAAAATTGTGGTTTTTAGGTGCGGCTTATGGTGCGGAAAATACGGTAATCAATTAATTCCTGATTCCTTAATGGGGCTGCACAACGTCACTTGTGGCTTTTAGGCTAAAGCTAGCAGACTCTACTCTACGTATAACAGTAACTCGACCTGTTTAACATATCAAGTTACGTGCTGACAGAACGTACTCACAAAGAGATAACCACACCGTCACTGAATGTAAACATGGCTAAACATGCTGCTAAAGTAACACACACATAATGAATTGACGCTAGCGTAACAAAAGCTAACTTTAGCCTGAAGTTAGCAGCCCATTTGCGCCAGGAGTATGTGGAAAACGTACTAATGTATTAGCTTACTGTGACATTTATCGATTATGTTAACAGCATTTGTAACTTACCTTCGAAAAAATATCCTTGTGGCGAGCCTTAAGGTGCCGCTTAAGGTTGGTCGTATTATTTCCGCATATTTTGTGGCCACATTTGTCACCGTCTTCCTTCACAATGCATTCTGTTTTATTATCTGCTGGGTTATATTTAAAATACACCCATATGTCGTCTCTACGTTTGCGACCACCGAGCCCGTGTTGAAACTGCCGCCGCCATCACGATCCATTGCCTGATGAGTAACAGTCTGACGTGTTGAGCACGTTGTGCTGCACGCCAGTTGGTGGGCGTGGTTTTAATTGACACACACAATAAACAGAAATGTCATGCATTTTAAACGTCTGACAGATTACCCACTAACAGTTTCGTCCGTTCTCGTCTCGTCAACGAAAACTCACACACGTCTCGTCATGTTTTCGTCATCAGAGAGACATGTTTATCTCGTCACCGTCTTGTTATAGTCATGAAAAAAAGTGTCGTCAACGAAATGATTTCGTCATCGTCATCGTTGGCGAAAACAACACTGGAGCAGAGAGGAGTGGCGTTGGCGAGCAGAGGAGTGGCGTTGGCGAGCAGAGGAGTGGCGTTGGCGAGCAGCGGAGTGGCGTTGGCGAGCAGAGGAGTGGTGTTGGTGAGCAGCGAGCAGAGAGGAGTGGTGAGCAGCGAGCAGTGGCGTTATCGAGCATAGAGGAGTGGCGTTAGCGAGCAGAGAGGAGTGGCGTTAGCGAGCAGAGAGGAGTGGCGTTAGCGAGCAGAGAGGAGTGGCGTTAGCGAGCAGAGAGGAGTGGCGTTAGCGAGCAGAGAGGAGTGGCGTTAGCGAGCAGAGAGGAGTGGCGTTAGCGAGCAGAGAGGAGTGGCGTTCGCGAGCAGAGAGGAGTGGCGTTCGCGAGCAGAGAGGAGTGGCGTTAGCGACGGCGGCACCAACAGGAAAGCAAGTCCTACCTGGAGCGGCTGCCGGAGTAGGACCTGCGCCTGCGAGGACGGTCCTCCACCAGACGGATCTTTCTCCCGTTGATTTCCATGCCGTCAAACTTGTCGATGGCGTGCTTCATGTCCGACTTGTTGCGGAACTCGATCACGCCCTCGTTGGCGCGCTCCTTGTGGGCGTCGGCGTAGGTGACCTCTCCCGCCTGCCGCATGAAATCCTAGACAAGAGTAAGACGCACATTTTACCATCTTGTTGAATTTGAAATATTTCAACATGAATATTTTCGCTTGACTCTTAGTATTTGTGGAAGTGTTTATTAATAGCTTAAAAACTCAATTAATTGCGTACAATTGAAATGTTGCCAGTCATACTTTGTCAAAGTAGCTCTACGGCAGCAGTTAGATTATTTTAGTCATCTATCAATTCACTGGATTAAACATTGTATAGCCTTGATGAGTATTTTAGGAGAAATACTTGAATAGCTGGCCTATATTAGTACCACAGAACTAATCAATAAACAAAAGGTACTATACTGCCTTTTATTCCCTGTACATTGCTGGTAATATGAGCCGAGGTGCATGTGAGTCAATACACACACAGAGCAGTCACAAGCAGAAACATGAGAATGGACATCATTAGGCCTAAAAAGGCGCTTTTCAAGGTACTCAAAGCACTTTGACACTACTTCCACATTCACCCACTGGTGGCGGGAGCTGCCATGCAAGGCCCTAACCACCACCCATCAGGAGCAAGGGTGAAGTGTCTTGCTCAAGGACACAACGGACGTGACGAGGTTGGTAGAAGGTGGGGATTGAACCAGGAACCCTCAGGTTGCTGGCACGGTCACTCTCCCAGCTGCGCCACGTCGTCCCTCCACAGTGTTTTAGCTACTTCTAAATCACTAATCCTGGCCTCCATGGCGACAAATAAAGTATGTTTCTTACACGTATCATTATCACTGGAGGACGAGGTATAGCTAAACACCGCAGGAGGATACAGTAGCTCACCGCTAACAGCAAGCCAGCGCTCCTCAATGTAAACAAATGGATCTATACAAATATCCACTGTAACAATACGAAGTACAAGACACGTATATAGTCGATACTACAATGATTACATCGATATGTATTATCACAAAATATTCTGTCATTGTTTCTAAAGTGATGAAATACATCCCTGGACACAGGAGAACTTTAATTATGACCAATGTATGATCCTGTACCAACTTGGTATCGGATTGATACCCAAATGTGTAGTATCACCAAAACTAATGTAAAGTATCAAACAGAAGAATAAGTCATTATTACATTTTAATAGAAGTGTAGATAGAACATGTTCAAACAGGAAGTAAGCATATATTAACAGGAAATGAACAAGTACTGTAAATTTCTGAAATGTTTTCCCCACGCTTCCAACCCTGCGGCTTAGAAGACGGTGCAACTCATTTATGGATTTTTCTTTGCTTACAGCCATAATAATAATAATAATTTAAAAAAAAAAAAAAAAAAATCCTTTATTTGGGGCAGCATGGCTCGGCTGGTAGAGCGGCCGTGCCATCTGCTCAAACTCTTACTGGATCTGTCCCGATACAGCATCTACATGTACACACATTGAAAACATACTTATGTCAAAATTAGGGCTGCAACTAAGGATTATTTTGATAGTTGATAAGTCAAGTATTATCTTAATCAGATAAAGTGTACACATATTTAATGGCGACTATTTTTCCATTGACTTCTTAATGCAGCGTAAGTTTTTTTGGGCATGTTCTCATGAACAACAACGATGACTAATTCCTTCATATATATTTATTTATACTGTAACTGCGCTGCTCATTCGGATGTTACAAATTTAAAATAACTAATCAAATGTTGTCCATTTAAAAGAAAGGAAAGGCAAAGAGCTAAAAAAATAAAACAATTAACCTTGTTTATGTATCAAAAACAACAGTTACAATAGCAATAAAACGCAACATCTAACTTACGCGAAAAGAAAATCATTAAAAAGCTGATATATTGACTATTGATTAACTATTGGCAGTGTTAGCACTCTAATAGACTCAATGTGTAGAATTATATATTTGATTCATTCTTCAAATGTTGCCTATTTAATAGATTTTATGTTTCATCTTATACCTTCACATTGGTGCCTGTGTGTGTGTCTGTTCAGGCGCGCACGCGCGGTTTGCATTTGTTACAATGCCTTTCTTGACGGCACTGCAAATAGACTCAATGTGTAGAATTCTATATTTGATTAAATCTTAAAATGTCAGCTAGTTAATAGTATGTTTCATCTTATGATATCTCCACATCGGTGTGTGTGTGTTCACTCGCGGTTTGCCTTTGTTAAAGTGCCTTTTTTTTCAGCTTTGTAAATTGAGGCTGCTTTAAAAGGTATTTGAAGTGATGTAGACAAAGTTAAGCTGGCTAAAATGATAGTAATTTTTGTCAGGTTCAAACACCGAACTATCTATTAAATGAGACAAGAAGCAAAGAATCAGGCAGAGACAGAGTTTAATTTTGCTCATGTAGAGAAACGTTTGGGGCTGCACACTCAGTTACAGTCTCCCACCACGCTCTAAGGTACAGCCCCCGCGATCCTCTATTTATTCGAAAGTTCCCTAGTTAACAACACTGAGGCTGCCTCTAGGGTAAGGCTGAAACGACGCGTCGACGTAGTCGACGTCATCGGTTACGTAAATACGTCGACGCCGTTTTTGTGCGTCGACGCGTCGCATAATGACGTCACACTACCGTCATGGCGAAGCGCAAAGCAGACGATCAAAGAAGACGATGCGAGCGGTGCGAGCGAGGGGGGAAAAGCATGCCAAAAGTGGTCAAAAGTGTGGGAGTATTTCAATAAACGGCCTAATAATGTTGTTGTATGCACACTGTGTCGAGCGGAAATGGCCTATCATAGCAGCACAACGGCTATGAACGAACATTTGAAAAGAAAACCATCAACTAGTCAATCGTCCGTGCGAGCATACGTTGTCATCATTACACAAAAACATGAATGTGTCATTTGTATCTGCTAGGGGTGTAACGGTACGTGTTTTGTATTGAACCGTTTCGGTACGGGGCTTTCGGTTCGGTACGGGGGTGTACCGAACGAGTTTCTAAGCTAAAACTAAAGTCTTAACAAGCTGCTTTGCTCCGTCTGCCTCTGTCTCAGCACGCAGCATTGTCCCACCCACACAACCATCTGATTGGTACACACGCGGCATTGTCCCACCCACACAACCATCTGATTGGTACACACGAAGCATTATCAGCCAATCAGCAGTGCGTATTCAGAGCGCATGTAGTCAGCGCTTCAGCGTGGAGCAGATAGGTGTTTAGCAGGTGAGCATCAGGCAGCAGACTCTCCCCAAATGATAATAAACACCACCCAGTCAACTACTAGTAACATCACTATGAGCCCGTTGACCTTCTAGAAACTTAAACTGCAGCTCAGCTCACTCGCAATCCTGGCTTGAGGTGAAGGCTAATTAGCTCTCAGTTCCAGCCACATCGACCCCTTCTGAGCGCCTATTTTCAGCTGCTGGGAATATTGTAAACAAGAAAAGAACCAAAGCATGTAGACATGCTAACCTTTCTTCATTACAACTGTTAGACACTCACTGGAATGAGTAGAATTGGTTATTGTGTACTGTGTTGGACTGGATGTTTATTTTGCACATTTTAAAAGCAATACTTAATGTTTACAGTGCTCCAGAATATTTAGATTGGCACTTTTTTGTATTGGATGTTTATCTTTATTTTTGCACATTTTAGCAAATAAGCAATACTTTCACTTTTGTTGAAATGTTTACACTGTTGTTACAGAATATTTTGTTTTGCACTTTTTTGTATTGGATGTTTATCTTTATTTTTGCACATTTTAAAGCAAAATAAGCAATACTTTTAATTTTGAAATGCTTATACTATTGCAGAATATTAAGATTTGCACTGGATGTTGACTTTTATATTTGCACATTAAAAAGCAAATAAGCTACTTTTAATTTTGTTAAATGTTAAAAGTTTTAAATGTTTACATTGTTACAGAATATTTAGTCATGTTGTTGTCAATGTTGACTGAGTGGCCATACTTCTTTTTTTTTGTAAATAAAAGCCATGCCTTTTGAAAAAACGGGCCTACATTTATTTTTTCATCTTCATTTTGAATAAAAAAATAATCGGTAAAAGGAAAAATAATCTATAGATTAATCGAAAAAATAATCTATAGATTAACCGATTAATCGAAAAAATAATCTATAGATTAATCGATAGAAAAATAATCGTTAGCTGCAGCCTTACTCTAGGGAGTGGTCACACATATGTGACGGAATGTGCTGGGGGCCTTGTGATTGCCTTGTCTCTGCTTTGTCTGCCTTATCTTAAGCGTAAGAGTTGTGTGATAACTTTTATATAATTATTCTAACATTTTTTCCCACACAACTTGGTCTCACTCTTGTTAGCTGCTAGCAAGGCATAAGCTAACAATCTTACCGAGGTTTAGAGCACATCCTCCCACCAAACGTCCGACATCATGTGCTGGCGTATCACAGATGTACTGCCACAAAAACTAGGTCCACTTTGCAAAATGAGCAAAGTATTCCTTTTTTAAATTTTTTATTAATCAATCCAACAAAACAATACACAACAATACCATAATAATGCAATCCAATTCCAAAACCAAACCCGACCCAGCAACAAATAAACTGAGAGATTTAAAAAAAAATATGGATAGATGTTGATAGTCCAACACATTCTGACTGGTGTACACAAGCTATGGAGATGATATCAGTAGAAAAAACTGCATTTAGTTTAGATAATAATGAGTCATATATTGGAATATGGGATCCATTATCTAAATTTGTTTTAACTATTAAATGAACCAAAAATATGAATTATTTTATCTTTGTGGAAAATATTGGACACAAGCTTATGAGATGCGATGCAAGTGTAAGCCACTGTGACACTATTGTTTTTTTTAAAATAAACTTCTGTATTGATAATGTCAATGATGGATTTTTAATCACTGTTATGTTGAAATTGTTACTAATATTGATACTGTTGTTGATAATATTAATTTTTGTTTCACTACTTTTAGATTGTTCTGTGTCATGTTTGTGTGTCCTCTCAATTGCTCTGTTTAGCAAAGTATTCCTGTTTTTAACAAGAATAAGAGGAAATGTCCTCACACTTTACATGTTTACTGGCATTGTTTTGGCGAGTGACCCACTTCCATCCAGGAAAACACGAGTGACGACGTCACAACTATTGTCAATTTTATTGTTGACTAATGGTCGTATAACCTGACTCTGGCCAGATCCTTGTAGTTGGCTGAGCGCCACACAAGAATCTGGGACTTCTCAATAGGAGATGTATTTAAAAAGGCGGGCCTTGTAAACAAATCATTGTATGTGATTGGATAAAGCACGTGTCCGTTATCTTGAATGACGTGCTACTTCAACCACTCACAAGGAAATCAAGCTGTGACGCTGATGAGAGCCTCGCTGGGAAATCCAAACCCGGTCGGAAGAAGAGCCAAAACATCCTTGCCACCAATAAATGCCTTCAAAACAGTTCTGCCCGGCGATCCTGATTGGTTCATTATTTTTTGCTCTCTGGAAGGAGTTTGCAATGCCCTCGATCCCAGATCCTTGTGTGGAGCTCAGCCGAACTACAAGGGTCTGGCGAGAGTCAGGTTAATGGTTGTAAGCCCTAATCAAAATGTAAAAAGAGATAAAGGCATCATGTAATGATGGCACGTTGATATAAAGACCAATATTTGTCTTTAAATATATGGAGAAGGTAACCTTTTTGTTAGACATTAGCAATGACATGATGACGTCACCTTTCAATATTGATAAAAGTAATCTAATTGTTATTTTGCCCATAATGTGTAAGACTAGATCTCATACATCAACACTATTTGTATCTATATGGACAAAAAGTGCAGTTACCTCTTATGACCATCAGGTGTTACCTTGCAAAACTGGTTTTCTTTATCTCTTGTGTCCTTAAGGTGCCCTCTTGCACAAGTTTCACATCTATTTTATTTATTTATGTTATTATTTTCTTTCTGCCGTTATACTGCGCACTTGTGTTGCTTTCATGTGCACATTCAATTTCTACTTGAGGTCCATGAAAGTGTTATTTAAAATGTTTTTTCTACAAAGAAAAGCATTTTGAATGCGTTTTTTTTTAATTTTTTAAATAAAACTTACGATGTCATAGATTAAAAGACACCGTGAGATCTCTAATACTATCACATTTACAAGTGTCTGTTAGTATTATTAACTTACAATGGCCTTTAAAGATTTGAACCAGAAGCACAAGTGCTGTTCAGTCTTCTAGTCCATAGCGTTTCTACTCGTATGGATTCTTCATTCATCACACCAAGCAACATTTGTAAGTTTTACAATACAACTAAAACAATTCTTACTTACTAAAGCGCCCCATGTGTGATGTCTGTAGGAGTGTTTTCATGCATATTTGTACGTGCTATGATAATGTAACCAAGCTGGCGTCGTTAGCATGAGCTAATATGCTAACATTTTTACAAGTGTCTGTGTTAGTATCATTAACTTACAACATTATTTTTGTATTGTTTCACTTTCACATATTCCTCTGTAAATTCACTAAAACCTCACCGTGGAGTTATTGAGTCTGTTTAGCTGATTGGAGAGCTAGCTTGCGCAGCTAGTGGGTCCATGACCATGACTTCTGTTTTGTTTGATCAGCCGTTTTACTGCCGTGTTACAGACACCGTTTGGGAACAATTCAGGTATGTAAATAAACATTTCTGTGTAAATAACTCATCTCACAACGTATATATCTGCGACTTACAGTCCGGTGCGGCTAATATATGGGATAGATCTTTTTTCAGTGGGTGCGGCTTATATACTGGTGTGCTTTTTATAGTCTGGAAAAAAACAATACATATAGTGATGATACAACTATAACTATTCTAATGTCAAAATAGGATTGTGGAGTATAAAGTACACGCTAATAATGAGATGTCACCACAAATGAAAAATGACGCAGATAAAGTATGTCTTTACAATTCACTAAACACCAGCAACCTGAGGGTTCCTCGTTCGATCCCTGACTACCGCCATCCTAGTCATGTCCGTTGTGTCCTTGAGCAAGACACTTCACCTTTACTCCTGATGGGTTGTGGTTTGGGCCTTCCATGGCAGCTTCCGCCACCAATGGGTGATTGTGGAAAAGGTAGAAAAGCGCTATATACAAGTATAACCCATTTAAATTGAAAATGTCTAAACTTTTGTGGGTGTGACCTATATAGTAGTGTGCACTATAGTCTGGAAAATACGGTACTTTAGTTTGTCTTCAGGTTATATTTTCAAGGAGTGGTGCCTACCCTGCAAAAAGTCAGTGTTCAAAAACAAGGAAAAAAAATACAAAAATTAGGGGTATTTTACTTGAACTAAGCAAAATTATCTGCCAATATAACAAGAAAATTTGGCTTGGCAAGACTTTCCAAAACAAGTAAAATTAGCTAACCTCAATGAACCCCAAAATACCTTAAAATAAGTATATTCTCACTAATAACAAGTGCACTTTTCTTGATAGAAAAAACAAATATGAGACCTTTTTTCTCAATATGTTGAAAAATATTTTTAAAAATTAAGTAAATGCTAGTGCAATTATCTTGACATAATGATATGCACTCGGCATTACATTTCTTGAAACCAGCAAACTTATACTAAAAACTAGTTTATTTTTCTTAATGGAAAGGCAACAAGGCAACCGCTTGTTACTCTCTTGTGCGTGCTCTTTCAGTCAATTAGTGCGCAAGGAACACACACACACACACGCACACACGCACACACACACACAATTTTAATTGTAATTTTGAAGAATTTATCGGAATGTGCATTAACTATTTCTGTTCAAAATGGATTGAAATGTCAAATGTCTAAATATTAACTGTCAGTTTACTGTACCGTGCCAACTGTACTACTATAAGAGTACATCTTTTCTCTTGTTTCATTGAAAATAAAACAGCAAAGTCCATTTGGCTGTCATCTGTTTTAATTATGAGACACAATTTTGTCAAAGTCATGATTTTTTATTTCATGCTTGATATAAGAAATTATGACTTTGAAAAAGCAGTTTAATACTTGTGAGTGTTGATGACACAGCTTTGCAACAGTTGATATTCTAGTTTCAGGCATGTTTGACTCAATATACAAACCCCGTTTCCATATGAGTTGGGAAATTGTGTTAGATGTAAATATAAACGGAATACAATGATTTGCAAATCATTTTCAACCCATATTCAGTTGAATATGCTACAAAGACAACATATTTGATGTTCAAACTGATCAACTTTTTTTTTGTGCAAATAATCATTAACTTTAGAATTTGATGCCAGCAACACGTGACAAAGAAGTTGGGAAAGGTGGCAATAAATACTGATAAAGTTGAGGAATGCTCATCAAACAGTTATTTGGAACATCCCACAAGTGAACAGGCAAATTGGGAACAGGTGGGTGCCATGATTAGGTATAAAAGTAGATTAAAGATAAAATGTGTGGCGCATTATGAAGCCATACCACAGCGGAGACCCCCGGACTGTTGAACAACTTAAGCTGTACATCAAGCAAGAATGGGAAAGAATTCCACCTGAGAAGCTTAAAAAATGTGTCTTCTCAGTTCCCAAACGTTTACAGGGTGTTGTTAAAAGGAAAGGCCATGTAACACATGCACTTTCCCAACTACTTTGGCACGTGTTGCAGAAATGAAATTGTAAGTTAATTATTATTTGCAAAAAAAAAATAAAGTTTATGAGTTTGAACATCAAATATCTTGTCTTTGTAGTGCATTCAATTTAATATGGGTTAAAAAGGATTTCCAAATCATTGTATTCCGTTTATATTTACATCTAACACAATTTCCCAACTCATATGGAAACGGGGTTTGTAGGTCATCAAATCTCAGCAACAAGCTGTAATATCTTTCTGAGATAATTTAGGACCAAAACACTTTAAAAAAAGTTGTGGAGGGGGGCGTGGCCTCCGGACCTGCAGCGAAGCGGGGTGTGCCAGGACCGGTTTCGGGATTAGCGACAGGTGAGTAGATGGCACACCTGTGCTGGCTTATCTAATCACCGGTCGCTCTGTTAAAGAGCAGCAGCCGGGAGAAGGGAGACGGCCGACTCTTGGACCAAATCATCCTGGAGCAGTTCCTGAAGGCGATCCCGACGTGGACGGCCAACTGGATCCGGTACCACCGGCCCCGGGGCCTCGCAGCAGCGTTGACCCTCGCCGAGGACCACCTGGCCGTTCACCGCGAGGCGCAACCGGCACCCACAACGCGCGGACAAAGCACGCAACCGGCACCCACAACGCGCGGACAATTCGCGCAACCGGCACCCACATGGTGCGGAATAAGCACGCAACCGGCACCCACAACGCGCGGACAATTCGCGCAACCGGCACCCACATGGTGCGGAATAAGCGTGCAACCGGCACCCACGACGCTCAGACACAGCGTGCAACCGGCACCCACGACGCACAGACAAAGCGCGCAACAAAAGGAGGAGGGAGTATTGAAAATTCCCAAAAATGACCCGTGTAACTCTCCGTCCGCTCTTTCTCCGCAGGTCCCGGCTGTTGCCTTCAGAACATCTCCCGCGCAGACGGCCCCTCAAACGCTTGGGCAGGCGTGCTGGAGGCGTGGTCGGCCCGATCACACGCGTCAGGGACTTCCGCAGGGGGAGATGGGGCGCGTGACTCGGGTGGCCGGCCCTTCAGTGCTCTCCCCTGGCCCTGGTGAGACGTACTGTATCACGGTAAGGATACAAGGGAGTACATACCAGGCGATGGTGGATTCGGGCTGCGAGCAGACAAAGATCCACCAGAACCTGGTTCGACCCGGGGCTTTGAGGCAGGCAACACGGCTAAAAATTAGGTGTGTTCATGGGGATGTGCACGAGTACCCTATGGTGCCAGTGGAAATTTGGTATGAGGGACAAAAGCATAGGGTCAAGGTAGATGTAAGTACGCACCTTTCGCACCCCGTAATTTTGGGCACAAATTGGCCGGGGTTTAACAGTCTAGTAACACAATGCGTGGGGGTGCGTTCACGGACCGTAGGAAAAGGGAATATCCGCGCAGTTCTCAGTGGCGACGCGGGTCTATCCAACATTGCCGAGCGGGAAGCCCCCCCGGTCCTCCACTGGCACCCTACGGAGGATTTTCCCCTCGAGCAGTCCCGAGATTAAACTTTGCACGCGGCCTGGGACCAGGACTGCCAGCTAGTGAACCCGGCGGCCAGCCCCAAGGCACCCTCGCGCCCATTGCCGCTCATGGAGGTCCCTTTCGAAAGAATAGCTATGGACCTCATCGGACCATTACACCCGAGCACACGGGGATATCGCTTTGTGCTAGTCCTGGTGGATTACGCAACGCGCTATCCCGAAGCAGTGCCGCTGCGCTCCATCTCTGCAAAGAGTGTCGCGCTGTTGCAGTTCATCTCCCGAGTCGGAATCCCGAAAGAGATTCTGACTGACCAGGGCACGTCCTTTATGTCACGCACGATAAAGGAACTATACGGATTATTGGGAATTAAAGCGATTCGCACCAGCGTATACCACCCACAAACAGATGGGCTGGTGGAGCGGCTAAATAAGACGCTGAAAACCATGATCCGTAAGTTTACGCACGAGGACAAACCAAATTGGGATAAATGGCTGGATCCCCTACTGTTTGCAATGCAGGAGGTACCTCAGGCCTCCACAGGCTTTGCGCCTTTTGAGTTATTATACGACAGAAAGCCGCGCTGGGTTTTGGACGTAATTAAGGAAAGCTGGGAGGAGGGTCCAAGCTCCAGCAAAAACAAAATTCAATACGTCATGGACATGCGAGCAAAACTCCACACGGTGGGGCACTTGTCACGCAAGAATTTGCTCCGTGCTCAGGAACGTCAGCAGCGCGTGTATAACAGGGGGACTCAGTTTTCACCGGGAGAAAAAGTGCTTGTGTTACTCCCAACATCCAGCTCGAAATTATTCACCCGGTGGCAAGGACCCTTTGAGGTCACACGGCAAGTGGATTACGAGATCCGGCGCTCGGACCAGGGCGGAGCCACCCAAATTTATCATATAAATCTCCTGAAAGCATGGAAGGAGGCGGAGCCTGTTTCCATGGTGATGGTGGTTGAGGAGGAAGAGGAGTTTGGGCCAGAGGTCCCGCGCTCTATTCTCCCCTCCCCCCTCCTCTGTGACGATCAGCTCACGTTACCGCAGAGAGCCGATGTTGCCAAGCTGCAGCAGCGCTTCTCTGATGTGTTCGCCCCTCGGCCCGGACGCACGAACCTCATCCAACATCATATTGAGACCAGCCCGGGTGCTACGGTGCGGTCTCGGCCCTATAGGCCCCCCGAATACAAACGCAAAGTGGTTCGGGAGGAATTAAAATCCATGCTGGAGTTGGGGGTAATAGAAGAATCCTACGGAGCGTGGTGCAGCCCCATCGCTCTGGTAGGGAAGAAGGATGGGTCTGTGCGGTTCTGTGTGGATTACCGTAAGGTGAACGAAATATCACGTTTTGAAGCTTACCCAATGCCTCGGGTCGACAAGCTCCTGGATCGGCTGGGTACTGCTCGTTTTTTTACGACACTGGATTTAACCAAGGGCTACTGGCAGAATCCCTTCGATATTTATTACCTCCTGGGGCACTCATTCAGCCTCTGCTCGGACCACAAACCCCTTCGGTGGCTCCACCGCATGAAAGATGCCAACGCGCGGATCACCCGTTGGTAGCTTATCTAATCACCGGTCGCTCTGTTAAAGAGCAGCAGCCGGGAAGGAGAGGGGTTGTTGATAGTGGAGAGAAAACCAGAATACGAACGAGAGTGAGGGCGAGACGGACAGAAATTACTGAAAACGAACACAAAAAACTTTTATTGCAAAATAAATCATTGTTCAGAATGATGAACGAGGCGGTCATGTCCGTAAATGGTGGTCTGAAGAACCCGGAAGAGCAAGTCTTCCACACAAGTAAAACACTAACATAAAATCTGATTAGTGAGAAGAATTATCTTATCAAACAGATAATAAGCAAATATCACCCTTATTTGAGATATTTAATCTTACTTAGATTTCAGTTTTTGCAGTGTATGATTTTGCTGTGGCGGTGCACCAACATCAGTTACATCACTGCTATCATCAAGTCCATTTTCACTATCATTCAATGAATTGACTGCACGTACCTTGAGGTCCTGCCAACTGCAGCGGCTGGATAAGTTCTCCACAGTCAGACGGTATTCCGTACGAACGGGGGGTCCGTACTTCTCCCTGCCAGTGTTGCTGCGGCTGCTGCTGTAACCGCTGCCTGGATGACAAACACAGGGTGCACAGTTACAGGTGTGGCCGTGGCTTGAAGAAAGAACATGACTGGCCAGATGTGAGTAAGGAGGGTAGAGTGACGTGTGCATTTAATGCCATAATTGATGTCTTGAGTGCATATGTCGTCGGTCTGAACAACATCTTAGCTGCGTTTTCAGCCTGTGACACGCGGGCGGGCGGCTGAAGAAAGGTGCAATGTTTGTACTAGAGCCGCTCCACGTGTGTTTGCTGTCAACATAGAAAGCAATCCTCACCATCACCCCTGGTCTATTGGCAAAAGGCTGCTGTCGTCATGGCTTCCGGTTAGGTCAGCCAAGGGTCAAGGGGGGGGCAAAGGTCACACACACATTGTAAAGGTCATCTTAGCCAGTCATCTTTAGCCTCAATGGACTCAGCCCTCAGCCGGACTCTTTCAGATTGAAACATCAAGGACTTTGTTAATGTGGAATATTAAAATACACATGACATTCAAATATTAGGGGTATAACGATTCATGGACTACATCCTTTAAAGAAGACACTTTTAACCCTTTTAATGACCAGGACCTTAAACTTTCTTCAAGTCTGTCCGTCACCTCATCACAACAAAAACCTACGTTGACAGGGCAAGGTCACAACCAATACAAACGCAACAACACAATATCATGAATTACAACTTTCTGATACAGCACGATTGCCAAAGCTACAAAAAATACAAACACAACACAGTAGCATAAGGCCTCAACACAACTTCAAGCCACAAAGGAAGTGACAGAGGAACAAGTTACGGCAAGGCACCAACTTCCTGAACATAGTAGATTCATATTATTGAAAAAGTAAAACAAGTTATTTAGAAAGTTGTCACACTTGACTTACTTCTACAACTTCCCTCATTACACACCTTTTAACTTTCTGTCTCAGGAAGTCAGTGAGTCACCAAAACTTGTCTGATGTCACTTCTGTTGTGTCTTTATGTTGTGTTGTGTTTTCATGTTGCTGTGTTGTGTCGTTTGCATTTGTTGTGACTTACAATTATGCTTTAGCGGAAAGTTGTGTTGTAGCTTGTAGTAATATTATGGCTTTATGTTGCAGCTTATAGTTGTGTTGTGTCTTTATGTTGTGTTGTGTCATGGCCTATAGTTGTGTCTTTATGTTGTTGTGTTCTGTCTTTATGTTGTTGTGTTGTGTCTTTATGTTGTTGTGGCCTATAGTTGTGTCTTTATGTTGTTGTGTTATGGCCTATAGTTGTGTTGTGTATTTATGTTGTGTTGTGGCGTTTGCATTTGTTGTGACTTGCAATTGTGCTGTAGCAGAAAGTTGTGTTGTAGCTTATAGTTATATTATGGCTTTATGTTGTAGCTTATAGTTGTGTTGTGGCCTATAGTTGTGTTGTGTCTTTATGTTGTTGTGTTGTGGCCAATAGTTGTTGTGTCTGTGTTGTGTTTTCATGTTGTGTTGTGGCGTTTGCATTTGTTGTGACTTGCAATTGTGCTATAGCAGAAAGTTGTGTTGTAGCTTATAGTTATATTATGGCTTTATGGTGTAGCTTATAGTTGTGTTGTGGCCTATAGTTGTGTTGTGTCTTTATGCTGTTGCGTTAAGTCGTGGCCTATAGTTAGTTGTTGTGTCTATGTTGTTGTGTTCTATCGTTGTTGTGTCTTTATGTTGTTGTGGCCTATAGTTGTGTCTTTATGTTGTTGTGTTGTGGCCCATAGTTGTTGTGTTTTTATGTTGTTGTGTTGTGTCTGTGTTTTCATGTTGTTGTGTTGTGACGTTTGCATTTGTTGTGACTTGCAATTGTGCTATAGCGGAAAGTTGTGTTGTAGCTTATAGTTATATTACAGCTTTATGTTGTAGCTTATAGTTGTTGTGTTGTGGCCTATAGTTGTTGTTTTGTGTCTTTATGTTGTTGTGGCCTGTGGTTGTGTCTTTATGTTGTTGTGTTGTGGCCAATAGTTGTTGTTGTGTTGTGTCTTTATGTTGTTGTGTTGTGTTTTCATGTTGTTGTGTTGTGGCGTTTGCATTTGTTGTGACTTGCAATTGTGCTATAGCGGAAAGTTGTGTTGTAGCTTATAGTTATATTATGGCTTTATGTTGTAGCGTATAGTTGTTGTGTTGTGGCCTATAGTCGTGTTGTGTCTTTAGGTTGTGTTGTGGCCTATAGTTAGTTGTTGTGTCTTTATGTTGTTGTGGTGTGGCCTATAGTTGTGTTGTGTCTTTATGTTGTTGTCTATAGTTGTGTCTTTATGCTGTGTTGTGTCGTTTGCATTTGTTGTGACTTGCAATTGTGCTATAGCTGAAAGTTGTGTTATAGCTTACAGTTGTGTTGTAGCTTATAGTTAGATATGGTATGGCTCTGTGTTGTGGCGATTGCACTTGTTGCGACTTTTCTCTGCTATGCTAGATGTTTATTCCAATAATAGTAATAGCACGTCAAACCACTGCTCATTTCATCTGAAGACATTAATTGATCATATTATTAATGTTGGTATTATTTCTGTCAAAAACAACTAACAGTGGCGGATACATTTACTGTTAATTCCACCTGAAAAGATGTTGAACTTTATTTTTGATATTATTTTATGTTGAAAGACAAAAGCGGCAGTAGCAGGTAAATCTGCTGTAAAAAGGGTCGACATTGTACTTTTATTGAAAATGTTTCCTCTTGTTATCCATCCATCTATCCATCCATTTTCTACCGCTTTGTCCCTTTTGAGGTTGCGTTAATTGAAGCTAAATTGTTGAATGCAATGGCCATTAACTGAGGTTTCACTTGATTGTTTGTGTTGATCATTCATGTAAATATCATGCCTTTACATGAAATAACAGCAATATAGGCAACATTCGTTTTGTTAAAAAGAATCCATTTCTAGTCACTTAATAAAGTGAACTAACAATATTGTCCCGGCAACCACAAATTGTGAATGGAATCGTTACACCCCTAAAAAAGATGAATTCAAAAGATCCTGGTGTGGCTTCAGTGACAGATGGTGAGCTAACATAACAGCAAAGAGTCTCAGAGCTGTTCCTTCTTTCAAAGGTGTGCCTGCCGGCAAATTGTTGTCCCTCCCAATCAAACTATGCAAGAACAAGGAGGTGCAACAAGTTGCACAGGAACAGGCGCTGGATGGACGTGCGCACACATGGAAGTCCAAACAATGAGTCCTAGGGGACGTGCCAGTACAGTGGAACCCAAAAGGGTCCAAACTAGTCCTGGCTGCTCAGTACAACACTTATAGATATAGTACTTTGATTCCTTCAGGAGAATTCCCTCAGGAAAATTTAAATTCCAGCAGCAGTGTACAGAATTGAAATCAAATTTAAAAAGTAAAAAGTAAATAATTGGGGTATAAATGGAAATAAAATAGAAAATAAAAAGCAACAATAAGAATAAAAATATAACAGTAAAAATAGGAATATAACAATAGAAACTAGGCAGTAGTGACCATGTTATGAAAATGTATTGCACTGTTTTTTCTTGCAGTTTATTTCAGTATTGTTATTGCTTTAATCCCAGTAGCTCCCCTGAGGAGTTGTACAGTCTAATGGCGTGTGGGACATAGGCGTTTTCTGAGTCTATTAGTCCTGCACTTGGGATGAAGCAGTCTAGCACTGAACATGCTCCTCTGGCTACTGATAACTCTATGCAGAGGGTGACTGCCATCATCCATGATGCTCACTAGTTTTTCCACAGTCCTCTTCTCTGTGAGTCCAGTTTTATGTCAACTTTACAATGAGGTGTAGTATTTATCATCATCCCCTAACTCTCATGAGGATTGTGTAGGGCTGCACCCTTTTGAGGAAAAACCTCATTGCGATTTTTTTTAATACTCAACATATAAAAATGCATAAAAGTAAGGAGTGAGGGAAGACTTGTTACTTTTAGACTGTCCATCAACATATTCTTCAACTCATTAGAACATTTACTTGAAGTAATATTTGGTTTCATTGGGACAAACTTTTGTCTACATCCTGCTCTTAACCCATTAAACTACAGTATTTATCATGTAATCACTATATATATAATAATAATAATAATGCACGCAGCCATTGAATTTGCATCATGATTTAATCATTTTACATTGTACTGTAATTTTACATCCATTTCCTACCGGTTTTCCCTTTCGGGGTCGCTGGATCCTATCTCAGCTGCATTCGGGCGGTAGGCGGGGTACACCCTGGCCAAGTCGCCACCTCATCACAGGGCCGGTAAATAACTTGTTTATCCTAAATAAACTAAACAAATAAAATGGCAAATTTTTGTAAGCCAAAATTGAACTTAAATAAATATTGAACATTTTAAAGTACATTTTTTAACCAGTTGGAAAAACAAGGTTGTGTTTTTGTTTGTTGCCTATTGTGATCGTTGGTCCATGATGATGGGCTCATATTGCCCATCCCATTTGCAGATTAATTATTACCACAACTGGGACATTTGCTTCTGTGGTCATATTTTTTTCCCACAACAACATAAAGACGGTCATATTTTTTTCCCTCCTAATTTTTGCGAGAAGGCAAGCAAAGTCTTTGGTTTCAGTCTGTGTAAAGCTCCGCCCACCGAGACAAAGATTGTGAACGAGTGAAAAGAGGGCTCACTGCGTTCAGTTAATCCCACTGTGAAATAATAGGTGCTGAGAGCAATACACAGAGTGAGACCTCTTTCTTCCTGTTTGAGAATCAACAATTCTGATTAGTCAACATGTCTGTCGGGAAAAAACTAACTTTATTTATTTATTGCACTAACTGAAACTTCTATGTCGATTATTAGTATCATTTAATATTTGCACTGTTGTATATTCAAAATCATTAAAACTTTGTCAATATTCTCTTGTGTACATGTCAAACACCTGTTCAGTGGGAATACTATTATGATGTATATTACATTATGGGATATTATGGTGCCTGTTTTTGTTTCTGAATGAGTGGGTAAATATTTATAAAACAATCTTGCCTTCCTTCATACTTCCTCTAAACGGGCTGTTTGGAATTTGCCCAATTACTGACGTTTTTCCAATCAATGAAGTTAGTTTAGCGCATTATTCATACATGGTAAAAATGTATCTCAAGTGCTGTATTCCTTCTTTTTCTCTATTCTCTTGTTGTGGGGCAGACTGGCTCGTACATGCACGTGCATCCGCCATTTCTAATATAAAGCAGCATATAGTTGTAACTAGGGCTGCAACAACTAATCGATTAAATCGATTAAAAAAATAGATGCCGATTAATTTAGTCATCGATTCGTTGGATCTATGCTATGCGCAGAGGCTCCTTTTTTATTTTTATAAACCTTTATTTATAAACTGCAACATTTACAAACAGCTGAGAAACAATAATCAAAATAAGTATGGTGCCAGTATGCTGTTTTTTTCAATAAAATACTGGAAAGGATAGAAATGTAGTTTGTCTCTTTTATCCGATTATTAATCGATTAATCGAAGTAATAGACCGATTAATCGATTATCAAATTAGTTGTAGCCCTAGTTGTAACTACGGTTGTCTCGATACCAATATTTTGGTACAAGCACCAAAATGTATTTAGATACTTTTCTTAATAAAAGGGGACCACAAAAAATTTCATTATTGTAACAAAAAAATCTTAGTGTACATGAAACATATGTTTATTACTGTAATTTAGTCCTCACATAAAATAGTAAACATACTAGACAACTTGTCTTTTAGTAGTAAGTAAACAAACAAAGACTCCTAATTAGTCTGCTGACGTATGCAGCAACATATTGTGTCATTTATCTGCCTATTATTTTGTCTACATTATGAGGGACAAACTGTAAAAATTGATTATTAATCTACTTGTTCATGTACTGTTAATATCGGCTTACTTTCTGTTTTAACATGTTCTATCTACACTTCTGTTAAAATGTAATAATCACTTATTCTTCTCTTGTTTGATACTTTACATTAGTTTTGGATGACACCACACATTTAGGTATCGATCCGATACCAAGTAGTTACAGGATCATACATTGGTCATATTCAAAGTCCTCAAAGTTTATAATGTGTTACATGTGTCCAGGGACGTATTTACTGACTTTATAAACATAGGAAATAAAAATAAACGCAAAAAGTTTTTGTGACGATAAAAAATATTGATGTAATCACAGTAGTATCGACTAGATACGCTATTGTACTTGGTATCATTTCAGTAGATGTCAGGTGTAGATCCATCCATGGCATTTGTTTACATTGTGACGCCGGTGAGCTATTGTATCCTCCTACGGTGTGTAGTGAAGCATGTTTAGCTGTTCTTCGTCCTCCGGTGATAATGTTACTTGTAAGAAATGTACTTCAGTTGTCGCCATGGAGGCCAGGATTAGTCATTTAGAAGTAGCTAAAACACTGCTGATGGATGTTAGCCATGTATTAAAGCACCTCTTCCTGAGGGTGTTTCAGTGTTATAACTTCACCTTTATCTTTACTTTTTAAGACAAAATGCATCCATTCTCCCTTTTCTGTCTACACTCTGTGTCTGCTTGTAAGTACTCTGAGTGTGTGCGCTGCTAAACATGCTCCTCTGCTGGTAAAAACAGCAATGACACGGCATGACGACGCGCAGTCATGCCTGTAAAAAAAATAAATGGCGAATGGTCCTTTTCAAACAGAGTATAGTACCGTTTTTGATTCATTAGTACCGTGATACTATACTAGTAGCGGTATACTGTACTACCCTAGTTGTAACTTATATCTGTCAGTAGACTCCATATGGAAGCTAAAAACTACAACATGGCTGACGGGGAGAAGACACAGTCAAAGTGGAGGCACGTAAATAAAACGGCGCCGACATTTTGAGCAAAGAACCACCATAACATGTCAAGGAAGTCTTTTATACGTCCAACATTTCATAACATGACCCCTTTAAAGCAAAGCAGCGTGTTTTTGACCCTTTAGGTTCCACTGTAGCAACCAATGGCAAAACTGAATTACTATTGGGAGAATACTCGAATGAAGTGAGTTTATGAACTGCTAAGACTGATGTAGTTTTGTCTTGTTTATGTTAATAATAAAGCAGGAAGTGTGTCCAATAGACTGCACATGAGTTGAATAATAGACGGCACTTACTGCGCCTATCACCCCACTGACCCCCACCGTAGCTCTCCCGGGTGCGACGCGGTCCGCGGGCGTGCTCCACAATCACCCGCTCGCCGCACAGCTCCTTGCCGTTACACTCGTACACGGCGTCGTCGGCGTCCCGGTTGTCTTCGAACTCCACAAATCCGTATCTGTTGAGAGAGGACGAGATGCCACGTGTCAACAAAAAGTAGCAAACAGTTACCGTATTTTCCGCACCATAAGCCGCACCTAAAAACCACAATTTGCAGACAGTGCGGCTAATAACCCGGTGCGCCTTATATATGGATTAATATTAATATTTATTTTCATAAAGTTTAGGTCTCGCAACTACGGTAAAGAGCCGCCATCTTTTTTCCCCGTAGAAGAGGAAGCGCTTCTTCTTCTACGGTAAGCAACCGCCCCCATAGAAGAGGAAGCGCTTCTTCTTCTACTGTAAGCAACCGCCAAGGTGAGCACCCGCCCCCGTAGAAGAAGAAGCGCGCGGATATTACGTTTCATTTCATTTGTTTCTGTAAAGACAACAAAATGTCTCCTACTAAGAGACACGCGTACAAGGTTCCACTGACTTTTGATATTCATGTGAACCGCACTGTGGATACAACGGGAACACGTACGGTGAATATTCGCACCACAGGGAATGAGAAGTCGTCCTTCACTGGTTCTAGCTTGCCATGCTAACGGCCAGAAACTTCCACCCACGGTGATATTCAAAAGGAAGACCTTGCCAAAAGAGAACTTTCCAGCCGGCGTCATCATAAAAGCTAACTCGAAGGGATGGATGGATGAAGAAAAGATGAGCGAAGAGACCGGGTGACTTTTTTCACGCAGCTCCGTCCCTGTTGATCTATGACTGCATGCGCGTCCACATCACAGATGGTGTCAAAAAACAAGTAAAGCACACCGAACAAGAATAATTCGAGGGATTTGTGGATGAGTAATAACTTCAGAAAGTGAGCTTTAAATGTTTATTTTGTGTGTTGTGTGACACTAACGTATGAGCAACGTTGAGTTATTGATGTTGCTATTGCTCTGCACTATTTTGAGTGTTACTATTTTTGTGATTGCACATTTGCACATTACATTTTGGGAGTGAACAGAGTTGTTAGAACGCTGGTTTGTAATATATTATTAAAGTTTGACTGACCTATCTGACTGTTTTTTTGACATTCCCTTTAGCGTAGCGTAGGTGCGGCTAATAACACGGGGCGGCTAATAGGTAAACAAAGTTTTGAAATATGCCATTCTTTGAAGGTGCGGCTTATAACACGGGGCGGCTTATAGTGCGGAAAATACGGTACTACCCGATCAGTCCACGCATGCACCAAGACTACTTCACTTCCTTTCCAGGGGCGACTGTTTTATTATTCGGTAGAAAAATTACTTAACATTAGCGTGCGCACATTAAAATGCTAACATTTAGCAAATGTGCCAACAATGGCATTCTAACAGTTAGCATGTCTCACGTGTCAATTAACACGGTTGTAAGGTGTACGGCTTCGTTAATAGAGAAAAAAAGTGTAAAAGTAGATGAAAAAGTTTGCATGTTTAAGTTAGCTAGCTAGCACGCTATCATTTGCATGCTAAAAGTTCACAAGTGTCACATACCAAGTAATACGACTCTGGGGTAAATGGTAGCAAAAATGGCTCAAAAAGTTAGCACGATAATGTTAGCATGCTAGCAAGCTAACGCGACCATAATAATAGTTAGCATGTGTCACATACCAAGTTATATGACTCTAAAGTGTATGGCTGGGGAATTACAGGAAAAAATAAAAAGAATGCAAATAGCTAAAAAAGTTATCACTTTAAGGTTAGCATGCTAACAGTTAAAAGTCTCATACCAAGTTATATGACTGTAAACGGTAGCAACATTTGCTCAAAAAGCAAGCACTTTAATGTTCGCATGCTAACATTAAACCAGCATACAGTTAGCATGTTTCAAATACTAAAGTATATGACTGTAAGGTGTATGGCTGCCAAACTAGAGGAAAAAAGTGTAAAGTTAGAAAAACAAAGTTAGCACTTTATTATTAGCACACTAAAAGTTAACAGCTGTCACATACCAAGTTATAGGACTCTAGGGTAAACGGTTGCAAAATTAGCTAAAAAAGCTAGGACTTAATTGTTAGCATGCTAACATGTAAACATAAACATGCTAACGGTTAGCATGTGTCACACACCACGTTATATGACTGTAAGGTGTATGGCTGTGTTATTAGAGAATATAAACCGTAAAGTTAGCACTATAATGTTAGCGTGCTAGCATGCTAAAAGTTAGTAAGTGTTACATTCCAAGTTATACAACTAAGAATTAGACAAAAAAAGTGTAATATTAGCTGGAAACATTATAGTGCTAATATTAGCATATCAGCATGCTAACGTTAAGAAGCTAGCACATGACTGGGTAAGAAGAATGCAGTGTATGTTGGTGTAGACATAGAAAGTAGCAGATACTAAAAAAAGAAGAAAAAAAAGACAAAAAAAAAAAAAAGTGTACACGTTAGAGCAGGGGTCACCAACGCGGTGCCCGCGGGCACCAGGTCTCCCGTAAGGACCAGATGAGTCGCTCGCGGGCCTGTTCTAAAAAACAAAAACATTTTTTATTTTTTTATTTTTATTTTTTTAAAACAAAAAAAAAAAATTTAATTTAAAAAAAAAATTAAATCTACATAGAAAAAACACAAGATACACTTTCAATCAGTGCATCAACCCAAACAACCTCCCCCATGCACACTCATCCACACCCACTCACACAAAAGGGGTTATTTCTTTCTGCTACCAATATTCTGGTTCCCACAACATAGACAACACATCTGCAAGGGACACAGTTCCTGAAGCACACATGATTGTATAGGCTGCTGGTCCACTAACATTTTCATTAATTACTATTTTTTATGTAATTATTTTTATATTGTTTTACTTTCTTTTTTATCCAAGAAAATGTTTTTTATTTATTTATCTTATTTTATTTTTTAAAAAAGGGCCTTATCTTCAACAGACCAGGTTGTCAATGAAATTAGATTTGTTTAAAGGGTTTTTTAAACCAGGCCCAGTCCAGATAATGTCCAAGTCGGACTCAGCAACACACACCTTCATTCATGTATACAGAAAAAAATTAGGGAACTCAACAGATTGCATATAATTTATGAACAAAATTACATTTTCAAAATAAGCATTTATGTACAGTCCAGATTATGTCCAGGTCACTCAAATTAGGGAACACAACAACAGATATCATATATTCTATAAACATAATTATACTTTCAAAATAAGCCTTTGAGGACTTCTCATCTTTTTTTAATGTTTTTTGGCATCATTATCGTTTTCAACCATGTAACTTTCTAAAGTTAGAAAATACTGAATAAATGTTTTAAAGAAAGTAATACTAAGTGAATATCTGTTTTTGGCCTTAAAAATAAACATTTTACCGAGTACTATCATTAAATTGACTAAATCATGATTGTCAATGAACTCTCCTAAAATAACAGAAACCACATTAAGCTTCATAAACAAACCAATCCTTAAACACATTTTTTCAACTTCCACCCAAAACAAAGACACAATATGACAATACCAAAACAAATGCAGGGTGATTCAGGCTCCTGACAACAAAATCGGCAATCATCTGACTCTGTCATATTCCATAATTTTAACATTTTCCCTGTGGGTAAGAACTTATAAATAATTTTAATTTGAAAATAACGATTCTGCACATCGATAGTAGTTTTATAGATTAGTTTGAATATGGCATCCCATGGCAACGGGCAGTCAAAAAAGTCCTCCCATTTTCCATTTGTGTTGTATTAGGCAGCCTTCAAAGATTTCTTTATTAAATAAAAATTACATATTTTTCTATTTATTTTAGTTCCTTTTTGCCAACTAGAATTTCTTATTAGAGGTTTACAAACTAATAATTTAGTAGTTCCATAATTAATTATTTGTTTCCATCTTTTCCCAATTACTCCAGTTAGTTGATAAAATGAAAAGCTTGAGCAAGCATCACCATACATAGCTCTAAATTCATCATACTTCATAATTTTACCATTCTCATTGATAATATCATTGACAAAAATGATTCCTCTTTCAAACATATTTTTCCAAAAGAAAGGCTTTCCATCTATTACAATATTAGAGTTCATCCATATTAACTGCTGCAAAATATCATCTCTTTTTTCTGGCACATAAAATTGAAAACACCACTATGAGTGGATTGTTTCCTTTATGAACACCGCCATGTTTCCCAGCAGACTCTCTGGGAGGGGATCACTTGTAAAAAAGGATACAATTTCTTTTGATACAGTACATGTTTTTTGTCCAACAGGACATTTGTGTACCACTCAATGTTTAAATACATCTTTGGAACAATTGATGCTTTCAAAGACAGACACATAGCTTCAAGGTTGAGAAGTTTCAGGCCCCCATATTCATACTCTTTGTACAAAACCTTTCTGTTAATCTTTTCTGGTTTGCCGTTCCAGACAAAATCGAAGACCCTCCGCTCATAAATCTTAAAAAAGTTTTGTGATGGAGATTTGGTGTCCAGTTCAAAGTGTGACATGATTTAAAAATTTGAGAGTTTACTTTTGTATTTTACATGAGTTATTATTTGTACAAACATGGTGCAAAGTAATTCATGATTTGTTAAAAAATGTTAGTGGCTAGCTAGTTAAAATGGGATATTGTGATTTCACAAGACTGTCTTAGAAGTGATCATTTGAAAATGTTCAATTTGAAAAATGTGCACTTAGAGAAAATATAAAAATAAAGTGTTGCATATTGATATTTATCTGTTTCTATATATATTTATTGTGAGAAATCATTAAGATGATCAGTGTTTCCACAAAGATAAATATAATTAATTATTAATAATAACAGAGTTAAAGCTAAATTGAGCAAATTGGCTATTTCTGGCAATTTATTTAAGTGTGTATCTAACTGGTAGCCCTTCGCATTAATCAGTACCCAAGAAGTAGCCCTTGGTTTCAAAAAGGTTGGTGTCCCCTGCTTTAGAGTCATATAACTTGGTATGTGACAACTATTATTATTATTAGCATGCTAACATTATCGTGCTAACTTTTTCAGCTCGTTTAGCTACCATTTACCCCAGAGTCGTAATACGTGGTATGTGACACTTGTTAACTTTTAGCATGCAAATGATAGCACGCTAGCTAGCTAACTTACACATGCAACATTAAACATTAAAGTGCTCTCTTTTTGAGCTAATTTTGCTAGCGTTTACCTTACGGTCATATAACTTGGTATGTGACATTTGTTAACTGCTAGCACTTTTTTAGCTATTTGTACTCTTTTTCTCTCTCCTGTAATTCCCCAGCCATACACTTTAGAGTCATATAACTTGATACGTGACACATGCTAACTATTATTATGGTCATGTTAGCTTGCTAGCATGCTAACATTATCATGCTAACTTTTTGAGCTTGGTATGTGACACTTGTTAACTTTTAGCATGCTAGCTAGCTAACTTAAACATGCAAACTTTTTCCATCTACTTTTACACTTTTTATCTTTATTTCCGAAGCCGTACACCTTACAGCTGTGTTAATTGACGTGTGAGACATGCCAACTGTTAGAATGCCATCTTTGGCACATTTGCTAAGTGTTAGCATTTTAATGTGCGCATGCTAACGTTAAAAAAAAAAAAAAAGTAAAAATATGGATTTCCTTGCAATTAAGGGCTGATGAAGTCATCGTTCAGGTTCCTATCCGGATCCGTACGATTTAAAAATAAATAGCGAAATGAAGATTAGGAACAAAAAAACTAATAATTGTGGAGATTATTCATAAAAACTTTCTTTTTTTTTAAAAAACCTTTGTTCATAAATTTCAACATTTACAAACAGTTGAGAAATAATAATCAAAGTAAGTACAAAAACAGTAGAAAACATAAAAAAAATGTAATGCCGAAAAACAAACCGACAAAAGTGACGTAATCTCCGCGCATGCGTGGACGGATCGGGTAACCACAAGCTTGTTAGCATTTTAGCAGGCGCCATGTTGGCCACGCGTGGTTTACTGCGTCTAAGTCACAGGGATCATGTTGTTGGCAATAGAGAACATGCATTTAAATATTTGGCAGACAGATATGTCGGCAAAAGTAAAAAAGCTATCTATAGGCGAACACAATAAAAGAATGTCGGCTAACATTAAAGCTGGCTAGTTAGCTCGAGCCGGAAACTCACCCATTTTTTAAATCGACTTCCAAGAGCTTTCCGAATGCGCCGAAGAATCGCTGGACGTCCTTTTCGCGGACATGATAGCTCAGTCGTCCTATGTAAACACGGGGCATTTTGTTGGCGTTGAAAACGTTCTAGACAATCCCTGTGCGAAGTCAACTCGGAAGAAAAAAACAAAAAAAAGGGGTTGGTGACGTCATATTTTCCGGAAGTTGAAGAAGGAGCCAATGAGAGAGCAGCAAATGTTGACTGATTTCCGGTGTCAATAAATGTTACCAATTCTTACTTTATAGCTCCTTGAAACACTTTCGATACCAACCCAAACCTCGCACCAAAAGTGTGTTACAAATATATATACATTTATTTTTCCCACGATATGGAAACTATCTTGTTGCAGTGCAGGTTTTTACTTAGTTATAGAAGTAAAACGTATTAAAAAAAGTAAAAATAGAGAGATCGATGCATTTACCGATTATTAGTAGTCAGAGGCCGACATTAGATATTAGGTTGAAGGTGATATTAATTTCCAGTAAAAGTTATTGAAACATACAGTCGTGGTCGTGTATATATATATTAAAAATAAAAATTTATATATATATATATATATATATATATATATATATATATATATATATATATATATATATATATATATATATATATATATATATATATATATATATATATATATGTATATATATATATATATACTGTGTGTGTGTATATATATATATATATATACTGTGTATATATATGTATATATACTGTGTGTGTGTATATATATGTTGGAGCCAAAATTCCTTATTTGTTTATATTGTTTTTATTTTTTATTTTCTCTAATTGATTGTTGGGTTCAGCATGTTTAATTTCCTTTTCGGCAGAGTGCTCCACCCACTTCCTGTTAGGAACCAGGAAGTGTTGACAGGGAGGTGACCGTTGCTATGGTGCGGTTACCATGGTAGCCTCCTTAAATTGGGTTCAGGTGTGAGCATGGGGAGGGCAGGAATGGGTTGAGCTATAGTTTAGTCAAGATAGGAAAGGAGCAAGAATCTATTGTAATCAAGGTATGGACAGAAAAGAGTAGCATTACAATAGTAAATTACTATAACCCATGTAATAGACTAAGTACTGATATATTGAATGATGCAAGTGGGCCGACACAAGGGAAGGTAATATGGTTAGGGGACTTTAATGCGCACAGCACATTATGGGGGAGCAATAATACAGATGCAAATGGGTCAATAATAGAGGAGTTTATAGATGATATGGGTTTGGTGTGTATCAATGATGGAAGAGGTACAAGGTATAATAGCTCACAGAATACAGAGAGTGTAATAGATCTAACGCTCACATCCACTATAATTGCAGGTGTTAGTACTTGGGAAGTATTGAATCAGTCAACAGTAGGAAGTGATCATTATCCAATAATGGTCAAGATTGGAATAGAAATACATCAAGAGGGGGGAGCAAGGACACCAAGGTGGAGGTTGGATAAGGCAGATTGGGGTGCATTCCAAAAAATAAGTGAAGGCAGGTGTGTAGAGCTACTGGGAGAGAATATAACAAATATAGAAGAAATGAATGGAAAATTGGTAACGGCAATGATACAGACAGCAGAAGAAACTATTTCAAAGAGTAGAGGAAGCAAGCGGAAAAAGAGTGTGCCATGGTGGGAGGACAATTGTAGCAAAGCAATAAAAATGAGAAATAGAGCATTCAGACAGTTGAAAGTTCACCACACGCTAGACACATTGATACAATACAAAAGAGCACAGGCAGTAGTTCGGAAAACAATAAGATCAGCAAAACGGACATACTGGAGACAATACTGCAATAAAATTGGGAGAGAAACACAGCTGGCAGAAGTGTGGGGAATGATTAGGAAAATGAGCGGCATAAAAAGTAACTTTGAGATACCAGTGATGCATAGCAATAATACAACAGCAATAAGTACTGTAGAAAAGGCAGAGCTCCTAGCAAAGACATTTGTGAAGGTTCACAGCTCAGAAAATTTATCTGATAAAGCTAAGCAGTGTAGAGACAACACCCTTGCACAAAATATAGGAGGTACAGAAAGAAGAAGCATATTGTCAGGAGAAGACCTGGACTTACCGTTTACTCTATTTGAGCTGAGGAGAGCAGTTTTAAACGCACGACAAACTTCACCAGGGAAAGATGGTGTATGCTACAGTATGTTAGCTCATATGACGGATAGTGCACTTGAAGCAGTGTTAAGGCTATTTAATAACATATGGGACACAGGTAAACTCCCGTCGACATGGAAGCAATCAGTTATAGTACCAATATTAAAACCAGGTAAAGACTCATCAAATCCCTCTAGCTATAGACCCATTGCTTTAACATCACATTTAGGGAAAACTATGGAACGGTTGGTGACAGAGAGACTGTCATATTTTCTTGAGAGTAGAAACCTTCTCTCAAACTATCAAAGTGGATTTCGCAGGGGAAGAGGGACAATGGATAGTGTCTTATGTTTAGAGTCAGAAATTAGGAAAGCCCAGACCAACAGAGAAATGGTGGTGGCGGTAATGTTTGATGTTGAGAAAGCATACGATATGTTATGGAAGGAGGGACTACTCATCAAACTCAAAAAATTAGGTGTGAATGGAAAACTGTACAACTGGGTGTTAGATTTTATGGTTGGAAGAACAATAGAAGTGAAAGTGGGTACAGAATATTCTAAAATATATCAAGTTGAGAATGGAATACCACAGGGAAGTGTCTGCAGTCCAATCCTGTTTAATGTCATGATCAATGATATTTTTGAGCAAGTGGAGCGAGGTATAGGGAAGTCATTGTATGCGGATGACGGGGCATTATGGATAAGGGGGCGGAATCTTGCATATATTCAGAAGAAATTGCAGGCAGCAATTAGGACGGTGGAGCAGTGGGCAGATGAATGGGGTTTTAAGTTCTCTATCGCAAAGACGCAAGGGATTTGCTTCTCTAGACGTCACAAAGAGGTTTCCTTGGAAATATATGGTCAAAAAATTGAGCAGGTTAGTGTCGTTAGACTGCTTGGAATGTGGATGGATGAAAAGCTGACTTGGCGGCAGCATATTGACAAAGTGAGGGATAAATGTAAAAGAGTCAACAATCTCTTAAGATGCCTTTCAGGAAGACACTGGGGTGCAACTAGAGCGTCACTGCTGAATATATATCAGGCCATCATGAGAGCAACGCTAGACTATGGGGGCATAGGCTATCTAGCAGCAGCAGACAGCCACCTGAAAAAGCTGGATGTGCAGCAGACACAGGGTCTGAGAATATGCAGTGGGGCATTTAAATCCTCTCCAGTAGCAGCCATACAGGTAGAAATGGGGGAACAACCATTAGGGATCAGGAGACTGAAACTGCTGTTAGCGTACTGGGTCAATCTCCAAGGGCATAGTGTTTCACATCCTGCTAAAGCCATCCTAGAGGACTGTTGGGAGCATAATGAGTCACATTTTATGAGTTTTGGGTGGATAGGAAATGTAAAGGCAGTACAAGCCGGTTTAGGTCATATTCTATTCAGTCCGACAGTCCCATATTCATGTACTCCTCCCTGGTTGTTCATAGAACCGACAATACATTTTGAAATACAGCAACAATTAAAGAAAAGGAATAGGCAGGCCTCTGCGGGAGGGGTAGCCGAAGGCTATTTGGAAAAACATTTCTCAGACAAAACGCTGATTTTTACTGATGGGTCAAAAGACCCTGATACTGGAAGAACAGGAGCTGCAGTTTTCATTCCACAATACAAGATACACATCAAGAAAAGAACCACAGACCATCTATCAGTATTCACAGTTGAGCTTGCAGCTATCATTTTAGGGTTGGAATGGATAGAAGGAAATAACCATAAAAATACACTAATAGCATCAGACAGTTGGGCAGCACTTACAAGCATCAAAACCATGAAGTCATGTAGGCAAGATCTCATTTTCAAAATACATAATCAACTGCACAGAATGAATAAGAGGGGATTAGCTGTTTGCTTCATCTGGGTTCCTGCCCATGTAGGGATAGAAGGGAATGAGGGAGTGGATATTCTGGCCAAACAATCACTCAGATCACACACTGTAGATATGGACATACCGTTATGTAGGGAAGAAGGTAAATCAATAATCAAGAAACATGTGGGTAAAGTGTGGCAAGAATATTGGGACATCCAAGACACGGGAAGACACCTTTACAACATACAGAAACACGTTGGGTTGGGAAGGAGGAGGGGCAGGAGCCGGAGGGAAGAAGCAGTGATCACACGACTTAGGATAGGGCACACAGGACTGAATAGTTCACTACACAGGATAGGAAAACACCCTGATGGCAGATGTGACCAATGTGGGCAGGATGAAAGTGTCCAGCATGTGTTGTTAGAATGTAGAGGGTATGAGGAGGAAAGGAGGACGCTAACAGCAGCGGCAGAGGAATCCAGGATGATATTAAGTGTTGGGAATCTGCTAGGAGCAGAGGCAGAAGCTATGCTCAAGCATCTTATGGCATATCTGATAGACACAGGCCTAATGGAGAGGATTTAAGTTCCCTATTTAGTTGTTTTGTTTCTTTATTTCTTTATTTTATATATATATTTTTTATTTTCTTTATTTTTCTTATTATTTATTTTGTTAATTATTATTTGTATTTATTTTGAATCACAATTTACAGTCCCACACTCCAGTCCAGTAGGTGGCGGTAATGCACCTTTGTTGGTTTGCCAACCGCCAATAAACTCCATAGAAGAAGAAGAAGAAGCATGGGGAGGGCGATTGGAGGACAAACAGTTTTCGACCGTGGTCGTGTTCGTGTTTGTGACGTGACGTGTCGTGTCTTGCTGTGACAATGCTGTGACAATGTGCCATTCAAGGTTAGCATACTTTATGTTATATAACTTACATTTGATTTAATTTAGATAGCTGGAATAAACGGATTGTCATATCCAAACACAGTTCTACAGTACTGGACATTCTATCATTTACACGCGTCAAACTGGTCAACACAGTCGCCCTCGGTACCAGCCCAAAGGTAAGGGCTGTACATATATAAATATACACATATATATACTGTATATATACAGTATATATATATATACTGTGTGTGTATATATACATACTTACATACTGTGTGTATATATATATATATATATATATATATATATATATATATGTATGTGTGTGTGTGTGTGTGTGTGTATACCAGTGGCGTGCGGTGAGGTTAATGTCTGGTGAGGCACTGCATCATCACAGTCAGATTTACAAACATATGAACCCTAAATAGTATCTTATTCACCATGTGATTGGCAGCAGTTAACGGGTTATGTTTAAAAGCTCATACCAGTATTCTTTACACAACTGTAGCACACAAAAAAGCAAATTTAATAAATAAACATTATTATGGTCTTACCTTTCTTGCTGGACATCCACACAGCCAGCCTTTGCGTGTGTACCACGCCGTTTGAAAAGAACGGGTCTTCTGTCCTGAAGTCAAAAGCAAACCTTTTAGCTCCGGCGTTGGTCTACCTTTAATTATTACCTCCTGCTTTGATTGAAAGTCCAGTTTAGAAAACGGTTTTATTTTACATATGTAATCCTCCATGTTTTTAATAAAAGTCCAGGCGTGAGGAAATAAACAATCGCTGCACTAGTTGACTTGCAAACTTTTTTTATCTTTTTTTTTTTTTCTTCTGTGGCGAGGAATGATCTCTGGGATCACTACCGCCCTCTACCACCAGGAGGCCGGATTACTGCGAGGCTCAGACAGTATGTTTTTTGCAGCAGTTTTATGAATGCTCCACACAAGAAATACGTTACACACATACAGTTTTTGACAAAATACACTGTACATTATATATCTCAGCTAACTAAACTATGCCATAGTTTAGTTAGCTGATATAATTCATATAGCAATACAGTCTCACTGCACAGCAGGTCAGCAGTTAGCCGAGTCATTGTGCACAATCCATGTTGAGGCACAAATCAGTGAGGTGCTCAACTGGCTGCTGATCACCGCACCGTCTCTTCTCAGTATTTGAACGGCAAATGTGAAAATAAAAATAATCTAAAACTGGTGAAGTTAAATGGAAAATAACTTTAGTATAATCACTGGATACATATAACAATTTAATAAAAATTTTTTTCTTTTTACATTTTTTTTCTTTCCATGATGGCAGGTGAGGCCCCGCCTCCCCTGCCTCTAGTGACTGCACGCCACTGATATATATATATATATATATATATATATATATATATATATATATATATATATATATATATATATATATATATATATATACACACAGGTAAAAGCCAATAAATTAGAATATTTTGAAAAACTTGATTTATTTCAGTAATTGCATTCAAAAGGTGTAACTTGTACATTATATTTATTCATTGCACACAGACTGATGCATTCAAATGTTTATTTCATTTAATTTTGATGATTTGAAGTGGCAACAAATGAAAATACAAAATTCTGTGTGTCACAAAATTAGAATATTACTTAAGGCTAATACAAAAAAGGGATTTTTAGAAATGTTGGCCAACTGAAAAGTATGAAAATGAAAAATATGAGCATGTACAATACTCAATACTTGGTTGGAGCTCCTTTTGCCTCAATTACAGCGTTAATGCGGCGTGGCATGGAGTCGATGAGTTTCTGGCACTGCTCAGGTGTTATGAGAGCCCAGGTTGCTCTGATAGTGGCCTTCAACTCTTCTGCGTTTTTGGGTCTGGCATTCTGCATCTTCCTTTTCACAATACCCCACAGATTTTCTATGGGGCTAAGGTCAGGGGAGTTGGCGGGCCAATTTAGAACAGAAATACCATGGTCCGTAAACCAGGCACGGGTAGATTTTGCGCTGTGTGCAGGCGCCAAGTCCTGTTGGAACTTGAAATCTCCATCTCCATAGAGCAGGTCAGCAGCAGGAAGCATGAAGTGCTCTAAAACTTGCTGGTAGACGGCTGCGTTGACCCTGGATCTCAGGAAACAGAGTGGACCGACACCAGCAGATGACATGGCACCCCAAACCATCATTGATGGTCATTTTAATGAGATTACTGAGTAATATTAGTGATTTGGCCCACTTCTAATTAAAATAAAAGAAATCGTGTATTTCATAAGCTATGGATTAGTATTGTTCAATAGGTCTGGGTGGGGGTCCTGCTTTGGAAATCATTTGTACCCCTTTCAGAGATCACATTTAGTTCACATTTAGTTAGTTGGATCACATTTCCATTGTTGCACAATGAAATGTAAGCATAGGATGAAGTGTGTATTCCTGTAACTTTCTCTAGTAACAGCATTCCATGATTAATATCAATAAAATAGCATTAATAATAAATGACAGTAGAATAAGCACACTTGTGACTGAGGAGTCATAGTGTAACTTTGTGTGGTGTTTGAGTTGTCCGACTTATTGTGTGGCCTTAACGCACCAGTGGCTTAGTGCATATGCGTGTTGGTGACAGATGACAAGTTGGTTTTGGCCTGGTTTGTACGGCAGAAAATGACTAGTTTTTCGAGATATACGTTTTTTACTCATGTTTTTGTGCGGTTATGGCCGAATATAAACAGTCTTGCTCAATAAAGTGATCGATATAATTCCTGTCCCCGAAGCATCTCGATAGACGTTACAATAATTGAACGGTGTTCAATTGAATGGTGTTGACGAACACCGTTAGGGCCGCTTGTTGTAACTGTCACTCAGAGTTGCATTGCAAAATTATACAGAATAAATGTGTTTATTTTGTTTAGAATTCAGGTGGGATTTGTTTTGGTGCACGGCATATATTTGCTGTGCGCAGAGGACGCTTGAGCAGTGCGCAATTGCGCAGGCGCACACATTAGAGGGAACGTTGTAAATCATTGCTTCTTTTATGAATTTATTATGGGTCTACTGAAAATGTGAGCAAATCTGCTGGGTCAAAAGTATACATACAGCTATGTTAATATTTGCTTACATGTTCCTTGGCAAGTTTCACTGCAATAAGGCGCTTTTAGTAGCCATTCACAAGCTTCTGCTTTAATTTTTGACCACTCTTCTTGACAAAATTGGTGCAGTTCAGCTAAACGTGTTGCTTTTCTGACATTGACTTGTTTCTTCAGCATTGTCCACACGTTTAAGTCAGGACTTTGGGAAGGCCATTCTAAAACCTTCATTCTAGCCTGATTTAGCCATTCCTTTACCACTTTTGACGTGTGTTTGGGGTCATTGTCCTGTTGGAACACCCAACTGTGCCCAAGACACAACCTCCGGCCTGGTGATTTTAGCTTGTCCTGAAGAATTTGGAGGTAATCCTCCTTTTTCATTGTCCCATTTACTCTCTGTAAAGCACCAGTTTCATTGGCAGCAAAACAGGCCCAGAGCATAATACTACCACCACCATGCTTGACGGTAGGCATGGTGTTCTTGGGATTAAAGGCCTCACCTTTTGTCCTCCAAACATATTGCTGGATATTGTGGCCAAACAGCTAAATTTCTGTTTCATCTGATATCACATGGACAAATATAAGACCTTCTGGAGGGAAGTTCTGTGGTCTAATCACTGTGTGAACTGCTGCCTGCTCTTTACTTTCATAATTATTTGCTTCACTAATTAATTTAAACACTAAATAATGGTATTTTATGAGTATATATTGTATCTGCTGTAGTTAAAAAAAGGCTTACATGGATAAACATTAAAATTCCAAATATTGGTGTCGATCCCCAACTTGGATGTAATATCCAACAAGTCATGTTGACGCTGATATTTCAGATTTATGCTAATATACAACATTTTACAGCATATAGTGTGAGGAAAGTGTGAGGAGAAACAGTGAAGATTTGATAAATCTGATTTTAATAGCAGGAATCAAATATTGGAGCAAAAAACAAACAAACAGCATCAAATAATGTAGCTGGTGGCCATCTTGCCTGGGGCGACAAGAAGGACAACAAGTTGAATCCACCTGCACTTGAACGCATCAAGTCCTTTTGGAAAAATGGAGAGGAGAAGCTTCAGTTGGCTTTGGCACGCAGCTGCGCCCTCTTGCCCGTCACGGCCTGGAAGCCCGTCTTGATGCTGGCCACGGAGCAGCGCGAGTGGCACGTCTCGCACTGCAGGAAGTAGAGGCGGGTGTCCTTCTGCAGGATGGTCTCTGGCGAGCGGCAGGTGTGACACGTCACGTATTCCTCTGTGGGGAGACACAGCGTTAGCCAGCACTCACACTGACACCTACGCTTGTGTCATTGGGGAATAAACATCTTCCAAAATACACAACTACTAAAACTAATGTTGACCAAGCATCCTTTTCTACATTTGACCCTGATTTGTTTGTTTATGACAAAAGTGTTTGCAAAGAAGAAATCATACCTAGTTTGTGTTATTCCACCTAAGAAGCTCGCCTAAGAAGGGGGCAGGGAGCGTGCCTAAAACACTCTCCTAAGAAGCTCACCTAAGAAGTGCGCAGGGAGCTCGCCTAAGACCCTCGCCTAAGAAGCTCACCGAAGAAGTTTCGCCTAAGAAGGGAGCAGGAAGTTCACCTAAGAAGCTCACCGAAGAAGTTTTGCTTAAGAAGCTCACCGAAGGAGTTTTATCTAAGAAGGGCGCATGAAGCTCGCCTAAAAAGAGTACAGGGAGCTCGACAAAGAAGCACGCTTAAGAAGGGCGCAGGAGCTGGCCTAAGAAGCTCAACGAAAAAGTTTCGCCTAAGAAGGGTACAGGGAGCTTGCCTAAGAAGAGCGCACAGAGCTCGCCTAAGAAGGGAGCTCACTTAAGATGGGTGCAGGGAGCTCGCCTAAGAAGCTCTTTAAGAAGGGTGCAGGGAACTCGCCTAAGAAGCTCACCTAAGAGGGGCGCAGGAAGCTCGCCTAAGACCTTCGCCTAAGAAGCTCACCGAAGAAGTTTTGCCTAAAAAGAGCGCAGGGAGCTCACCTAAGAAGTCTCGCCTAAAAAGCGTGCAGGGAGCTCGTTTAAGAAGCTCTTTAAGAAGGGTGCAGGGAGCTTGCCTAAGACATGCGCCTAAGAAGGGCACAGGGAGCTCGCCTAAGAAGCTCATTTAAGAAGGGCGCAGGAAGCTTGCCTAAGACCTTCGCCTATGCAGCTCACCAAAGAAGTTTTGCCTAAGAAGCGCGCAGGGAGCTCATCCAAGAAGTCTCGCCTAAGAAGCGTGCAGGGAGCTCGCCTAAGAAGCTCACCGAAGAAGGGTGCAGGGAGCTTGCCTAAGACCTTCGCCTAAGAAGCTCACCGAAGAAGTTTCGCCTAAGAAGGGTACAGGGAGCTCGCCTAAGAAGGGTGCAGGGAGCTCACCTAAGAAGGGAGCTTGCCTAAGAAGCTCTTTAAGAAGGCTACAGGGAGCTCGCCTTAGACACACGCCTAAGAATGGCACAGGGAGCTCGACTATCAAGCTCACCTAAGAGGGGCGCAGGAAGCTCGCTTAAGACCTTCGCCTAAGAAGCTCACCGAAGAAGTTCCGCCTAAGAAGAGCGCAGAGAGCTCACCTATAAAGGGCACAAGGATCTCGCCTGAGAAAGGAGCAGGGAGCTCACCTAAGAATTCTCGCCCAAGCAGCGCGCAGGGAGCTCGCCTGAGAAGGGCGCAGGGAGCTTGCCTAAGAAGCGCGCAGGGAGCTTGCCTAAGGGCACAAGGAGCATGCCTAAGAAGGGCACAAGGAGCTCGCCTAAGAAGGGCGCACGGAACTCGCCTCAGAAGCTAGCCTAAGAAGGGCACAAGGAGCTCGCCTAAGAAGGGCGCACGGAGCTCGCCTCAGAAGCTAGCCTAAGAAAGGCACAAAGAGCTCGCCTCAGAAGCTCGCCTAAGATGGGCACAAGGAGCTCGCCTAAGAAGGGCGCACGGAGCTCGCCTCAGAAGGGCACAAGAAGCTCGCCTAAGAAGGGCGCACAGAGCTCGCCTCAAAAGCTCGCCTAAGAAGGGCACAAGGAGCTCGCCTAAGATGGGCACAAGGAGCTCGCCTAAGAAGGGCGCACGGAGCTCGCCTCAGAAGCTCGCCTAAGGACACAAGGAGCTCACCTCAGAAGCTCGTCTAAGAAGGGCACAAGAAGCTTGCCTAAGAAGGGCGCACGGAGCTCGCCTCAGAAGCTCGCCTAAGAAGGGCACAAGGAGCTCGCCTAAAAAGGGCACACGGAGCTCGCCTAAGAAGGGCACACGGAGCTCGCCTCAGAAGCTAGCCTAAGAAGGGCACAAGGAGCTCGCCTAAGAAGGGCGCACGGAGCTCGCCTCAGAAGCTAGCCTAAGAAAGGCACAAAGAGCTCGCCTCAGAAGCTCGCCTAAGATGGGCACAAGGAGCTCGCCTAAGAAGGGCGCACGGAGCTCGCCTCAGAAGGGCACAAGGAGCTCGCCTAAGAAGGGCGCACAGAGCTCGCCTCAAAAGCTCGCCTAAGAAGGGCACAAGGAGCTCGCCTAAGATGGGCACAAGGAGCTCGCCTAAGAAGGGCGCACGGAGCTCGCCTCAGAAGCTCGCCTAAGAAGGACACAAGGAGCTCGCCTCAGAAGCTCGTCTAAGAAGGGCACAAGAAGCTTGCCTAAGAAGGGCGCACAGAGCTCGCCTCAGAAGCTCGCCTAAGAAGGGCACAAGGAGCTCGCCTAAAAAGGGCACACGGAGTTCGCCTAAGAAGGGCACACGGAGCTCGCCTCAGAAGCTCGTCTAAGAAGGGCACAAGGAGCTCGCTTAAGAAATGCACACAGAGCTCGCCTCAGAAGCTTGCCTAAGAAGGGCACAAGGAGCTCGCCTAAGAAGGGCGCACGAAGTTCGCCTCAGAAGCTCGCCTCAGAAGGGCACAAGGAGCTCGCCTAAGAAGGGCGCAGGGAGCTCACCTAAGAAGGGAGCAGGAAGCTTGTTTAAGAAGGTAGCAAGAAGCTCGCTTAAGACCTTCGCCTAAGAAGCTCACAGAAGAAGGGTGCTCGCCTAAGAAGCTCGTCTAAGGGCGCAGGGAGCTCGCTTAAGACCCTCGTCTAAGAAGCTCACTGAAGACATTTTGCCTAGGAAGGAAGCAGGGAGCTCACCTACGAAACTGGCCCATGAGAAGTGCTGGGAGTTCACCCAAGAAGTCTCGCCCAAGAAGAGTGCAAGGGAGCTTGCCCAAGAAGCCTCGCCTTAGAAGGGCGCAGGGAGCTGGCCTAAGAAGCTCACCTAAAAAGCTGCTCTAAGAAGGGTGCAGGCAGTGGCCTAAGACACACGCCTAAGAGGGCGCATGGAGCAGGCATAAGAAGGGTGCCTAAAAAGCTGGTCAAAGAAGGGTGCAGGGAGGTCGCCTAAAAGCTGGTCAAAGAGGGTGCAGGGAGGTCGCCTAAGAGCTGGTCAAAGAAGGGTGCAGGGAGGTCGCCTAAAAGCTGGTCAAAGGGTGCAGGGAGGTCGCCTAAAAGCTGGTCAAAGAAGGGTGCAGGGAGGTCGCCTAAAAGCTGGTCAAAAAAGGGTGCAGGGAGGTCGCCTAGAAGCTGGTCAAAGAAGGGTGCAGGGGCTCCATGGAAAGGAGTGTAGCTGTAGTCCAAGGTGGAAGTGAGGCGTTAACAAGATTTCCTTCTCTTCAACATGACAACATTTCACTCACATTACATTAATTCTTGTGACCTTCTGTGTTTAACAGATTGTGATACAACCAATCTGATTAGTAAAACCAAGAAGTGTATAGTCTATCACCCCTCACAAGTAATGTTGTGTTTGTACTTACTGATATATCTCCTCAATACATTTTCTATCTGTTTCTGCTGGAATCTTCCTTTGATCACAAGCTGGTTATTTCCATCGATGGAACCACTGAGGACACAAACAACGTGTTTAGTTACTTCCTGAAAAACATGTCAAGGAGCTGTTCGTAATATTAGGACCATCAGTGCTAAATATTATTAACTTATCACTTTCCTCTGGCACTGTTCCCCTAGCATTAAAATAAGCGGTTATTCATCCTACCCACCTTCTCTTTATCTCGTAAATCCTAAAAAAAAATTGGTGCACAACAGCTAAATGAACACTTAGCGTCTAACAATCTCTGTGAACCCTTTCAATCTCTGTGAACCCTTTCAGTCTGGTTTCAGGGCAAATCACTACGGAAACAGCCCTCGCAAAAATGACTAATGATCCACTGCTAAGGATGGATGTCATCCGTGTTGCTGCTACTTGATCTCAGCGCTGCTTTCCATACCGTCCATCATAACATTCTATTAGAACCTATCAAAACACGTATTGGTATGTCAGACTTAGCCTTGTCTTGGGTTAACTCCTGTTTTACTGACAGGATGCAGTGAGTCTCCCATAATGTGCGGAGCTCCACAGGGTTCGGTTATTGGCCCTGCACTCTTCAGGGATTCAGATCCGAGGATGTTGTGGTTTGTGAAGCCCTTGGAAACACTTGAGATTAAGGGCTATATCAGGGGCAGGGGTGTCCAAGCCCCAGCCCGTGGGCCAAATGTAGCATCTTCAATTAGGTTCACGAGACGACGAGTTCAATTTCAATAAGCAACCTGGCTGTGTGGGGTGTGTTCATCTTAAATTTTAATATCCAAATTCTTCAGGACAAGCTAAAATCATTAGCCCGGAGGTTGGGTCTTAGGCGCAGTTGGGTGCTCAAAAAGGACAATGACCCCAAATACGTCAAAAGTGGTAAAGGAATGGCTAAATCAGGCTTGAATGAAGGTTTTAGAATGGCCTTCCAAAGTCCTGACTTAAACGTGTGGACAATGCGGAAGAAACAAGTCCAAGTCAGAAAACCAACACATTTAGCTGAACTGCACCAATTTTGTGGTCAAAATTTCAAGCAGAAGCTTGCCAGAAGCTTGTGGATGGCTACCAAAAGCGCCTTATTGCAGTAAAACTTGCCAAGGAACATGTAAGCAAATATTAACATTGCTGTATGTATACTTTTGACCCAGCAGAAATGCTCACATTTTCAGTAGACCCATAATAAAATTCATAGAAGGAAGCAAACTTCATGAATGTTTTTTGTGACCAACAAGTATGTGCTCCAATCACTCTATCACAAAAACATATGAGCTGTAGAAATGATTGTAAACTCAAGACAGCCATGACATTATGTTCTTCACAAGTGTATGTACACTTTTGACCACTACTGTAATATATATATACATACATACATACATACATACATACACATATATATATATATATACTCTATATATATATATTTATTACACATACATAGACTACATCAAATTCTGCATCGGCTCCACAATACCAAGCAAAACTATAAATATCTATCCCAACTCCAAACCATGGATTACCCCACCATTAAAACAGAGCCTGAGGGAAAAACATAAATCCTTCAGGCACCAGGACTGGGCCAGCCTCAAGGCAACAAATAGGAATTTAAAAAACGAGGTACCATTACTTCAAGCAAAACTGAAGTACAAAAACAAAGTGGAAACTGAATTCAGCAGCATGAACACCAAGCAGGCCTTTCAGAAGGTAAAAACCCTGACAACCAAAAACAGTGACCCGGAAGCCCTCTCTAAAGGACCTGAACACATTTTTCACCCGTTTTGATCATTTGGACTTCTCACCAGAGTGTCAGGACCTGCTGAGAGCCCAAGGAACCAGCCCCCTTCACAGAGGAGGAAGTACGGTGCCAGCTGAGCAAGCCAGGCAAGGCACCAGGACCTGATGGCATTCCAGCCAGGGTGATCAGGGACTGTGCCATGGACCTCTCCTCTATCTCACTCTTCTGTCAATGCTACCGGTCAATACCCACACTGTGAAAAACTGCAACCATCATGCCAGTAACGAAGAAACCCAGACCCACAGAACTCAACCATTACCGCCCCATAGCCCTCACATCCATAATTATGAAGTGCCTGGAGAAACATCATCCTTCCAGTTGTCACCCCACACCTGGACCCCCTCCAATTTGCCTACATGGCCAGGAGGGGCACAGAGAATGCTGCATCTGGACTCCCCAGGCAACTTTGCCAGGATCCTCTTTGTGGACTTCAGCTCCGCCTTCAACTCCCTACAGAAGCATCTACTGATCCGGAAACTACACTATCTCAACATCCCCCCTCAGCTGATCCACCTCACCCACAACTTCCTCACCGACCGACTGCAAGCAGTAAGGGTGTGCTCAACCACATCCCCGGTGCTTACCATCAACACCGGGGTCCCACAGGGATGTGTGTTGTGCCCTTTCCTGTACACACTCTACACCAATGACATCTCACCCACCACAACATTCTTGCACTCCTCTCTAACAGTCAATCCATCCTGGACTATCATAACACAGTCAAACATTTCACAGAGTCATGCACAGCCAGTTATCTGGAAATCAATGTCAATAAAACAGAAGAAATATGGTTCAACCCCCCTCACCTCAGCACCCCATCATCATAAACACACGAACAGTTGAAACATTAAAATACCTGGGAGTAACTCACCTTTGACCAGCACACCACGGACATTCAAAAAAGAAGTCAACAAAGAATGTCAGTAAACTTAAGGGACTATACGTTGCACCTCACCTCCTGTTATAACTGTACCAAAGGATTGTTCAAGCCATCCTTCTGTACTCTTCCACATGTTTCTTTACTATGCTTTCTGTAACCAACTCACACGCATTACGAACACTGCAGCTAAAATCATCGGCCCAGCCACACCCAACATCTCAGATCCAAACCACAGGTCCATCATTCCACTGGCAAACAATAGTCCAGGATATCACTCACCCACTACAGTGGGATGATGTATTGGTGTATGTATTGGCTTATATGTATTGGCTTTTCCCGAGGGCCAACCTCGGGAAAAGCCTCATCCCTGCAGCTATAGCCGCCCTAAACAGCCTTATCCCTGCAGCTATAGCCGCCCTAAACAGCCTTATCCCTGCAGCTATAGCCGCCCTAAACAGCTTTAACTGCAGCAGCCTTATCCCTGCAGCTATAGCCGCCCTAAACAGCCTTATCCCTGCAGCTATAGCCGCACTAAACAGCTATAGCCGCACTAAACAGCTATAGCCGCCCTAAACAGCCTTATCCCTGCAGCTATAGGCGCTCTAAACAGCCTTATCCCTGCAGCTATAGGCGCTCTAAACAGCCGTATCCCTGCAGCTATAGCCGCCCTAAACAGCCTTATCCCTGCAGCTATAGCCGCTCTAAACAGGCGTATCTCTGCAGCTATAGGCGCTCTAAACAGCCGTATCCCTGCAGCTATAGCCGCTCTAAACAGCCATATCCCTGCAGCTATAGCCGCTCTAAACAGCCATATCCCTGCAGCTATAGCCGCTCTAAACAGCCATATCCCTGCAGCTATAGCCGCTCTAAACAGCCATATCCCTGCAGCTATAGCCGCCCTAAACAGCCTTATCCCTGCAGCTATAGGCGCTCTAAACAGCTATAGGCGCTCTACACAGCCGTATCCCTGCAGCTATAGCCGCCCTAAACAGCAGGCCCGGCCGACCTGTCTGACAAGCCTGTAAATGTGTTGGTCATGTATGGTGTCTTTTTGCTATTTTGTGTCCTTGATGTGTAATGTTTATTGTTTAAATGCATGGTCAGTGAAAATTAATTTCCACACGGGGACCAATAAATCTAAATCTAAATATATAGCCCACCGCTTCAGTGACAGCAGAGACACCAGGAGCCTGTGGCGGGGGATCCAGACCATCACGGACTATAAACCCCGACCACAGACCTGTGACAGTGACACCGCTCTGCTGAACAGCCTGAATGAGTTCTTTGGACGCTTTGAGGCAAAAAACAGCACGCCTGCACGGAAGACTCCACCCCCTCCGGATGACCAGGTGCTGTCCCTGTCTTCGGCCAGCGTGAGGCGTTCCCTCTCCAGAGTCAACGCACGCAAAGCTGGAGGCCCGGACAACATACCTGGTCGTGTGCTGAGAGACTGTGCAGCGGAGCTCACAGATGTCTTCACGGACATCTTCAACACCTCCCTGAGCCAAGCTGCTGTTCCCACGTGCCTCAAAGCCACCACCATCATCCCGGTTCCCAAGAAGGCTTCCCCATCCAGCTACAACGATTACCGTCCCGTTGCACTGACGCCCATCATCACAAAGTGCTTCGAACGGCTAGTCTTGCAGCACATCAAGTCCATCCTCCCCCCCACCCTGGACCCCTACCAGTTTGCATATCGGGCCAACAGATCGACCGATGATGCAATCTCCACAGCCCTCCACTCAGCTCTCACCCACCTGGACACTAAAGACTCCTACGCCAGGATGCTGTTCATAGACTTCAGTTCAGCATTTAACACCATCATCCCACAGCAGCTGATTCACAAACTGGACCGGCTGGGGCTGAACACGTCGCTGTGCAACTGGCTGCTGGACTTCCTGACTGGGAGACCACAGGCAGTCCGGGTCGGCAGGTACACATCCAGCACCATCATCATGAACACAGGGGCCCCTCAAGGATGTGTGCTGAGCCCCCTTCTCTTCACCCTGCTGACCCACGACTGCACGCCGAAGCACAGCACCAACCTCTTCGTCAAGTTTGCGGACGACACAACTGTGGTAGGTCTCATCCACAATAACGATGAGACCGGCTACAGAGACGAGGTGAGCCAACTGGCCACATGGTGCGGTGACAACAATCTCTCTCTCAATGTAGAGAAAACAAGGGAGATTGTTGTGGACTTCAGGAGAGCGCACACCCAGCACCCTCCTCTGACCATCAACGGTGCGGTGGTGGAGAGAGTGAGCAGCACCAAATACCTGGGTGTGCACATCACAGATGACCTCTCCTGGAAAACCAACACTGCATCACTGGCCAAGAGGGCTCAACAGCGCCTCTACTTCCTCCGCAAACTGCGAAGAGCAAAAGCCTCAGCCTCCATCATGCACTCCTTCTACCGGGGCGTCATTGAGAGCATCCTGACCAGCTGCATAACTGTGTGGTACGGAGGCTGCACGGCGTCCTGCCGCAGGACGCTGCAGCGCACAGTTAGGGCAGCTGAGAAGATCGTCGGTGCCCCCCTCCCCTCCCTCCAGGACATTTACAACACACGCCTGTCACGCAAAGCACTCCGCGTGGCAGGCGACATCACACACCCCTCACACGGCTTCTTCAGACTGCTGCCATCCGGCAGACGACTGAGAAGCCTCCGAGCTCGAAGCTGTAGGCTGAGAGACAGCTTCATCCATCAGGCTGTCAGGAAGCTGAACTCTCTCCCGGCCCCCCCCCCCCTTCTCACTCTGCCCTGCAATCTGATCTGAACTGTGAACTGAGACACTACACCCCCCCCCCCCCCACTCACCCACACACACACCATCTATCACTTAGCCACTTTACTCCGGACTCAAAATGCTGCTAACTGTTTTAACTGTTTACACTGTTTACATTGCACTTTGCACTCCCATCTAAATACTTGAATACATACGTTGCAATATAGATATTCTGGTAATATCTTCTTCCCCTGTATATTTTCCCCCCCCCTCATGCGACTGTTTAAATTGTTGTCTTTTTTTTATTCTTCTTTTACACTTTATATTTATAGACACCGTGGTTGTGAGAGGAACGTAATTTCGTCCACCTGTATGTCCTGTACAAACAGTTGTTTGACAATAAAGCTGACTTTGACTTTGACTTTGATATATATACTGTGTATATATATATATATATATATATATATATATATATATATATATATATATATATACACACACACACACACACACACACACACAAATACATATATACAGACATACATACACACACACACCGACATATACACATACATATACTGTATATACAGTATAGTTATTTTACATGCAGTCGGCTTTCAGCTCCCAGCCAAATGCGGCCCCCCAGTCAAAAGGTTTGGACACCCCTGGACTCTATCAATACATTTGATGGACTGATGTTCCTTGTGGAACCACTGGAAGGACACAAACGTCAATGTTCCTTTGCAAATGAAAGTCACGCGGGAAGACTCACCTGGTTCCCAGCTCAGCCAGTAGGAAGGCCAGGAGATGTTTGGGCTGGCGATGCAAGCTGGAAGTATGGTGACACAAACATCAGCATAATATAGATGAATATCTTACAAACATCAGCACAATATAGATGACAATCTTACAAACATCAGCACAATATAGATGACAATCTTACAAACATCAGCACAATATAGATGACAATCTTACAAACATCAGCACAATATAGATGACAATCTTACAAACATCAGCACAATATAGATGACAGGTGAAGACTGAAGACATCTTACAGTTTGCAGATGTCTGTGAAGTTTACGAAGGAGGTTTTCTTGGTTCCTACTCGCACCACCTGAGGAGGCTTCATGACAAACTTCCTTTTCTCTCCAGCCACCATGTCAGGGTTCTTCTCCCTCATGATGTTGAACACTCTGTTCAGGAGCTGAGGTGGGGCAGAAAGGAGGACTAAGTGTTGGTCACCTTGTCATACCTGTAGTCTTAAAGGAGGACTAAGTGTTGTCACCTCATCATACCTGTAGTCTTAAAGGAGGACTAAGTGTTGTCACCTCATCATACCTGTAGTCTTAACGGAGGACTAAGTGTTTCTCACCTCATCATACGTGTAGTCTTAAAGGAGGACTAAGTGTTGGTCACCTTGTCATACGTGTAGTCTTAAATGAGGACTAAGTGTTGGTCACCTTGTCATGCGTGTAGTCTTAAATGAGGACTAAGTGTTGGTCACCTTGTCATACGTGTAGACTTAAATGAGGATTAAGTGTTGTCACCTCATCATACGTGTAGTCTTACATGAGGACTAAGTATTGTCACCTTGTCATATGTGTAGTCTTAAAGGAGGACTAAGTGTTGGTCACCTTGTCATACGTGTAGTCTTAAAGGAGGACTAAGTGTTGTCACCACATCATGTGTAGTCTTAAAGGAGGACTAAGTGTTGTCACCTCATCACACGTGTAGTCTTAAAGGAGGACTAAGTGTTGTCACCTCATCATACATGTAGACTTAAATGAGGACTAAATGTTTCTCACCTTGTCATACGATTAGACTTAAAGGAGGACTAAATGTTTCTCACCTTGTCATACGTGTAGACTTAAAGGAGGACTATGTGTTGTCACCTCATCATACGTGTAGACTTAAAGGAGGACTATGTGTGTCACCTCATCATACGTGTAGTCCCGTTCAGAGTCGCCCCAGGCTGGTCCCGTGCTAGAGCTGAAGGAAATGCCGTCGTTGTTTTTGCTCTCGTCGTCCTCCAGCACTGCAAACAAATATATTTTTAACAACACACAACGATCAACATATGCTTCTTTACTTGGTGACTTCTTGCAGGGCTGGTCCATCATATGTCAGGTGGATCAGCTGTGAGCATGTTGACTCCATCAAAGATGGCGGAAATGTCCGTAACAACAACAACAACAATCAGACTAGCCCCGTCAGAGGTAAACAAGTAAATGTCAGCGGTGAGCAACAAGCTACTAAGCCAACAGGAAGTAATACTAGGTGAAAATACATCTTGTGGCGTACCCCAGGGGTCAATATTAAGACCACAATTGTTCAATCTATATATCAACATTTATAAAGGTACAAATGACTTAAAGTTACATTTAAGTGTGTTTAAGAGAGAACACAGAAACTAATAGTAATAACAGAGGAAATGAACAAATTAAAAAGATGGTTTGACAAAAACAGACTCTTTGAATCTCAGTGAAACTAAAATAATGTGATATTTGGTAACAGTAGAAGAGAAAGTCAAACAAATAGACTGAGTTGACATTGAAAGAATTAATAAATCACATGTTTGGTGTAATAATATATGATCAAATGAACTGGAAACCTCATGTAAAACTAAGTAGCATGAAATATTTCTATAATGAATAAAGCAAAATATGATGTGGACCAAAAATCACTTCATTACAATATCTGAGTTATTGTGTAGAAATGATAACAAGAGTACACTTATTTATGACAAACATCCATTAGAATAATACATAATGTTGGATATAGAGAACATAAAAACACTATTTATTGATTACAATATATTAAAATGTAAGGATTTGGTGTATTTGCAATCATTTTAAATGGTGCACAAAGCAAACTTTAACCTGCTAGCCAAGAATGTACAACGAGGATGATGAATATAACCTTAAATTTTGAAACATTTGTATGCACGTACAACACTTAAAACATTTAGCATGTGGAATTACAAGATGGAATGGATTCATAATTACTGGTGATACGGTTTAAGACAGGGGTGTCCAAAGTGCGGCCCACAGCTAATTGTTTACCAGCCCGCCACACATTCTGGAAATGCTATTGCAAAAAATAAAAATGAACATTAAAAAAAGTGGAATGAGGTGAAATCTAACGAGAAAAAGTTGCAATGTTGACACAAAGCTGCCATGCAGGCTGTTTTTTCTTCTTTTGTATTTCTTTCTTTTTCTTTTTTTGACACTGTTAAAAAAAAAAGACAAAAAAATCCATGTTATAATTAATTGTTTTCAAAGCTCCAATTAGTTCAAATTTTTCACTTTAAAATGTTTTATGTGGTAAATATTGCATATATTGTGTAGTTGCCATATAAAAACAAAGTTTTCTTTGACAAGAGAGCATAAAACAAACCAAATAATAGTTCAAACGTAAAATCGACAGATATATCTGAAGTTGATCTCGTAACTTAAGTGATGAAAGTAAAAAAAAACAAAAAACTAATAAAAATGTATCACTTTATGAGTGGGGCACCTTTTGGATCCCAAATATATTTAGTGGTATTTTATTTATCTTTTCACTGTGATGACTCAAAAATATAAAATAATTAAAATAAATGGTGTCCTGCATTATTTGTATTTTAGGGCTCTAATTACTAAATACTGCATATTTCAGTTTTACTATAAAAAACAAAGTTGTTTTTGACAGAAAAGCCATAAAACCTTTTTTTTTAAAGTTGCTATAGAGATTTACTGTAAGCGTTAAATGAAAAATAATAATACAAATTAGACTTATTTTTAACATGCCCCTAAAGCTGACCAACACGCCGGATTGTAGTCAGCTGGAAGCGTGTCTTAATGAAATTAAACAATGGATGTCCGCTAACTTTTTGCAACTCAACGCTAAGAAAACGGACATGCTGATTATCGGTCCTGCTAGACACAGACATCTATTTAATAATACCACCTTAACATTTGACAACCAAACAATTACACAAGGCGACTCGGTAAAGAATCTGGGTATTATCTTCGACCCAACTCTCTCGTTTGACTCACACATTAAGAGTGTTACTAAAACGGCCTTCTTTCATCTCTGTAATATCGCTAAAATTCGTTCCATCTTGTCCACTAGCGACGCTGAGATCATTATTCATGCGTTCGTTACGTCTCGTCTCGATTACTGTAACGTATTATTTTCGGGTCTCCCTATGTCTAGCATTAAAAGATTACAGTTGGTACAAAATGCGGCTGCTAGACTTTTGACACAAACAAGGAAGTTTGATCATATTACGCCTATACTGGCTCACCTGCACTGGCTTCCTGTGCACTTAAGATGCGACTTTAAGGTTTTACTACTTACGTATAAAATACTACACGGTTTAGCTCCAGGCTATCTCGCCGATTGTATTGTACCATATGTCCCGACAAGAAATCTGCGTTCAAAGAACTCCGGCTTATTAGTGATTCCCAGAGCCAAAAAAAAGTCTGCGGGCTATAGAGCGTTTTCTATTCGGGCTCCAGTCCTCTGGAATGCCCGCCCGGTAACAGTTAGAGATGCTACCTCAGTAGAAGCATTTAAGTCCCATCTCAAGGCTCATTTGTATACCCTACCCTTTAAATAGACCCCCTTTTTAGACCAGTTGATCTGCCGTTTCTTTTCTTCTCTCCTCTGCTCCCCTCTCCCTTGGGAGGGGGAGTTGCACAGGTCCGGTGGCCATGGATGAAGTGCTGACTGTCCAGAGTCGGGACCCCGGGTGGACCGCTAGCCTGTGCATCGGTTGGGGACATCTCTGCGCTGCTGACCCGTCTCCGCTCGGGACGGTTTCTTGCTGGCCCCACTATGGACTGGACTCTCGCTGATGTGTTGGATCCACTGTGGACTGGACTTTCACAATATTATGTCAGACCCACTCGACATCCATTGCTTTCGGTCTCCCCTAGAGGGGGGGGGGGTTACCCACATATGCGGTCCTCTTCAAGGTTTCTCATAGTCATTCACACCGACGTCCCACTGGGGTGAGTTTTTCCTTGCCCGTATGTGGGCTCTGTACCGAGGATGTCGTTGTGGCTTGTGCAGCCCTTTGAGACACTTGTGATTTAGGGCTATATAAATAAACATTGATTGATTGATTGATTGAACATTTTAATAACTGAGACCCTTTATGGTCCCCGGGACCCCTAAAGGTAAAATAAATATAAAAAATCCATATATTTTGTTATGGTTTGAAAATGAAAAATATCAAAATGGCCCCCACATGCTTTAATTTTTCCGTTTGCGGCCCTCAGTGGAAAAAGTTTGGACACCCCTGGTTTAAGAGGTTGTCCAAACAAGTGTTTACAAAGGAGAACTCTGATGAACTTTTTGAAAATAAGATATTATAATCTCATGATATAAATCATAAGTGACTTAACTAGTGACTTAAGAGAGCTGTTCATTGTTGTACATTGTGTACAAATTGAGAACATGAAGTGAACATACAGTCATGGTCAAAAGTGTACATACACTTGTGAAGAACATAATGTCATGGCTGTCTTGAGTTTCCAATCATTTCTACAACTCTTATTTTTTTGTGATAGAGTGATTGGAGCACATACTTGTTGGTCACAAAAAACATTCATGAAGTTTGCTTCTTTTATGAATTTATTATGGGTCTACTAAAAATGTGAGCAAATCTGCTGGGTCAAAAGTATACATACAGCAATGTTAATATTTGCTTACATGTCCCTCGGCAAGTTTCACTGCAATAAGGCGCTTTTGGTAGCCATCCACAAGCTTCTGCTTGAATTTTTGACCACTCCTCTTGACAAAATTGGTGCAGTTCAGCTAAATGTGTTGGTTTTCTGACATGGACTTAATTCTTCAGCATTGTCCACACGTTTAAGTCAGGACTTTGGGAAGGCCATTCTAAAACCTTCATTCTAGCCTGATTTAGCCATTCCTTTACCACTTTTGACGTGTGTTTGGGGTCATTGTCCTGTTGGAACACCCAACTGTGCCCAAGACCCAACCTCCGGGCTGATGATTTAGCTTGTCCTGAAGAATTTGGAGGTAATCCTCCTTTTTCATTGTCCCATTTAAAGCACCTGTTCCATTGGCAGCAAAACAGGCCCAGAGCATAAGACTACCACCACCATGCTTGACGGTAGGTGTGGTGTTCCTGGGATTAAAGGCCTCACCTTTTCTCCTACAAACATATTGCTGGGTATTGTGGCCAAACAGCTCCATTTTTGTTTCATCTGACCACAGAACTTTCCTCCAGAAGGTCTTATCTTTGTCCATGTGATGTCAGATGAAACAAAAATGGAGCTGTTTGGCCACAATACCCAGCAAGATGTTTGGAGGAGAAAATGTGAGGCCTTTAATACCAGAAAAACCATCCCTACCGTCAAGCATGGTGGTGGTAGTATTATGCTCTGGGCCTGTTTTGCTGCCAATGGACAAAGCTGAAGAAACAAGTCAATGTCAGAAAAGCAACACGTTTAGCTGAACTGCACCAATTTTGTCAAGAGGAGTGGTCAAAAATTCAAGCAGAAGCTTGTGGATGGCTACCAAAAGCGCCTTATTGCAGTGAAACTTGCCAAGGGACATGTAAGCAAATATTAACATTGCTGTATGTATACTTCTGACCCAGCAGATTTGCTCACATTTTCAGTAGACCCATAATAAATTCATAAAAGAAGCAAACTTCATGAATGTTTTTGTGACCAACAAATATGTGCTCCAATCACTACATCACAAACAGAGTTGTAGAAATGATTGAAAACTCAAGACAGCCATGACATTATGTTCTTTACAAGTGTATGTACACTTTTGACCACCATTGTATGCTGGTCAAAGTCCTATGGTGGTATTCCATCCATCCATTTTCTACCGCTTGTCCCGTTCGGGGTCGCTGGAGCTTATCTCAGCTACAATCGGGCGGAAGGCGGGGTATTGTATAGCATTTATGTAGTAACAAGAATACGATGCAATAAGCTTTGCTTCTTCCTACTCCTTTTCAAACATGTTGGAAATAAGTGAAATATGTGGTGCATTGTGCTAAAATTGTATACATGTTCCGAATAAACTTCAACCAAGAAGATATTTACACAAACTTCGGATTTATATTCTGCCGTCTTTATGTGCATCCATCTCTGTCGCGTTATTGGATGGAGTCAAATCACACCAATGAAGCTTGCTGCGCTTTTATTTGGTCAACCCACGCTGCAAGTGCTGCAGACGGAGGATGGATCGTAGGGGTGGCCAAGACAAACAAATCGGAACCAGGAAGATGCCGGATAAGAAGGACTCTTCATTCCTCGCTCCAAGCAACGCAAGGATTGTAAATGATGAGCAACCTTCCAAATAAGTGATGTTCCCCTTCGAAAAGATTTGAACCGGGAAGTAAAAGTGCTGTTCAGTCTTCTAGCCGTCCATAGCGTTTTACCTGTATGGATTCTTCATTCATCACTCAGGGCAACGTTTGTAAGTTTTACAGTATAACAAACAATTCTTACTTACTAAAGCGTTCCATGTGTGATGTCTGTAGGAGTGTTTTCATGCATATTTGTATGTGCTATCATAATGTCATCAAGCTAGCGTCCTTAGCATTAGCTAATATGCTAACACGTTTACGAGTGTCTGTGTTATTATTACCTTACAATGGCATTATTTTTGTATTGTTTCACTTTCACAAATTCCTCAGTAACTTCACCAAAATGTCAACATGGCGCCATTGAGTCTGTTTAGCTGATTGGAGAGTTAGCGTTGTTAGCATTAGCTAATATGCTAACATGGGAGTGGACCACTCCTCTTATTGAGTCTGTTTAGCTGATTGGAGAGCTAGCTTGCGTAGATAGTGGGTCCATGACCATGACTTCTGTTTTGTTTGATCAGCCGTTTTACTGCCGTATTACAGACACTGTTCGGAAACAATTAAGGTATGTAAATAAAAATTTCTGTGTAAATAACTCATTTCACAACCTATATATCTGCGATTTATAATTTTTCTTTTACAATTTAGTGGACACTCCTTACATAGCGCAGCGCTCTATAGTCCGGACAAAATGGTACTATGATTCCTGCTGACAAGATGTCAGTTTGATGTCGGTATCGGGCAATATTCAAGGCTCCAATATCAGTATCGTATTACAAGTGAAAAAGTTCTATCGTGACACCTTTAGAAGGGCTGGGCGATAAAACGATATCAATCACGATAAACATGTAATCGATTTCAATAAAAAAATGCTTACGATAAAACGTTCAATCATTTTTGTTTTCTTCTTTGTGGGAAGAAAGGTGAAGTTGGAAGCAAGGTTGGTTGCATTAACAAAGGCACTTGCTCTCTAGTGACCGAGCAACGCAGGAAGTGATCACGTGACACACTAACAGCCAATCAGGTGACAGTATCAACTATCAAGTTTGGTTGATTCTTTGCATGGAGTGAGAAGAGAAAGTCCAAATGAAGAAATTGTGGATCAAAGAGGAAAAGTCACCTGGACAGTTTTTGGATTTTTTCAAAAGGGACCGTAGTCAGACCAGTGTGGTCTGTACATGATGCAAGGCAGGAGCGCTAACACCACACCACCTTAGGTGTGCTCACCCTTTAGAGCACAGCTGCCACTAATCCTGCAGAAAATAGTTCTTCTCAGTTTACATTTTCGCACTTTGCACTATTTTTTTACACTTTATGAAGCATCTCTTACATATTCATGATTTTAAAGGGCTTATATTTATTTTACAATTTTGTTTACATTGACTTTTTTCCATGATTGTGTTGATATTTCCTTTCTGCCTTGATAGCTGAGGAATTAGAATCAGAGGAAGGTTACTTTTTAATTTATTTTTAGGTATTTATTTATATTTAATAATAAAAAATCTAAAAGAATAACATACATTTAAAAAAAGGATACGTTTACATTTTAAATTAAATCTATTTTTCTCCTGCTCCTTATTTTCCATAGCTCCTAAAAAATATAAATTATCAACATGGATTGATATCAAACAGTACAGTTTCCAGCTGTATCAACCAGTCCTATCCTCGTGTCATCAATCAGTTTTAGTGGAAGTGCAGATTATCATTAATATTGTTTACATTTCTAATTGTTAGCAGCAAACTAATTACCGTCATCTTTCTCCAGAGGTTCTCCTTCGTCAAAATCCACCTTCTTGGCCTTTTTCTTCTTCTTGTCCAGGATGTCGTCCTCCAGCACGTCGCCCTGCTCTCCCTCGATCTTCAGCTCCTGGTGTGAAGGCACCACAAGGCAGGAGGAAGGTTGGATGTGCTGAAGACGCAAAGAGAGAAGAAGAAAGTACGCACCTTCATCCCTTCCTCCACGTCGTTGTCGAAGACTTTCTTGGGTTTCTTCTTCTTCTTCTTCTGGTTGAAGAAGTTGAGGTCGTTCAAGTCGTCAGACGTCTCTGCGGGAAGAGAAAAGACAAGACGGTTATGCCACATCTCATCACACTAAAAAAGCTTTTATCTGTATGGAAAATAAAAGTCATAATTTTGAACACGTCGAGCGGCACTGCATTACAACACTTCCTGCTCAGTGGGAAGAAGCTTCAAAATAAAAGCGAGTACTTTCAGATTGTTATCCACCAGAAGAAATTATTTATTCACGCCAAAAAACTTTAAAAAAATAAATTGAACATTTTAGGTGCATTTAAAACTGGGGTCCACAAACGATTACTTGGGTTCAAAGAATTTGGCTTTTAAACCAAATTCCATGGCCGGGCTATTTATCTAGTATATGTGTGTGTATGTATATATATATATATATATATATATATATATATATATATACACATACACACACATATATACAGGACTGTCTCAGAAAATTTGAATATTGTGATAAAGTCCTTTATTTTCTGTAATGCAATTAAAAAAACAAAAATGTCCTACATTCTGGATTCATTAGACATCAACTGAAATATTGCAAGCCTTTTATTATTCTAATATTGCTGATTATGGCATACAGCTTAAGAAAACTCAAAAATCGTATCTCAAAAAATTTGAATATTTCCTCAGACCAAGTAAAAAAAAAAGATTTATAACAGCAAAACAAAATCAAACATTTGAAAATGTCAATTAAGGCACTCCGTACTTGGTTGGGAATCCTTTTGCACGGATTACTGCATCAATGCGGCGTGGCATGGAGGCAATCAGCCTGTGGCATTGCTGAGGTGTTATGGATGCCCAGGATGCTTCAATAGCAGCCTTTAGCTCATTTGCATTATTGGGGTCTGGTGTCTTTCAGCTTCTTCTTCACAATATCCCACAAATTCTCTATGGGGTTCAGGTCAGGGGAGTTGGCAGGCCAATCGAGGACAGTAATGTCATGTTCAGTACACCAGTTACTGGTGGTTTTGGCACTGTGGGCAGGTGCCAGATCATGCTGGAAACTGAAATCATCTCCTCCATAGAGCTTTTCAACAGATGGAAGCATGTAGTGCTCTAAAATCTCTTGGTACACAGCTTCATTGACTCTGGACTTGATGAAACACAGTGGACCAACACCAGCAGCTGACATGGCTCCCCAAACCATTGCTGACTGTGGGAACTTCACACTGGATTTCAAGCAATTTGGATTTTGCTTCTCTCCAGCCTTCCTCCAGACTCTAGCGCCTTGACTTCTAAATGAAATACAAAACTTGCTTTCATCTGCAAACAGGACTCTGGACCACTCTGCAACTGTCCAGTGCTTCTTTTCCATAGCCCAAGTCAGACGCTTCTAGAGATTTTAGAGCACTACATGCTTCCATCTCAACATTTTTTTTACGGCATTTTGCCTCGTTTAATAAACAGTAGTCAAAGCTCACGTTTCGCACGGACTGTTGCACAGCCTGTTTACGTCACAGATCATGCACTGCACAACACCGCTCTTTTAAATACGCTTGAGTTTAGAAAACTTTTTGGCCGACATAACTGGCAATGGCAGACGCCGCAGAAAGCAGCGGACAAGAGCCATAGCAAAACCAGGGAATTAAGAATCGACAAATAGATATGCTCCTTTTTTTTCATGCAAATTCCCCGTTTTCCCAAAATTCCCATTTCAATTTCAACTGTTACGTCAACATTTTTCCACAGTTTAAAAAATTCCAACACCACATATTTTTAATAATCTCGGACAATTGTTGTATTACCTATATTTTCAAATATTCCCGGTTTTCCCGAAATACCCATTTAAATTCAAACAATCTATATTTTTTTAAAAAGTCCCGAAATTCCCATGAACTTCCCATTCAAATGAATGGACGTATGCCCTAAATTCTGAACATTTTGCACCATTTTTAAACCCGACCCGGTTTTCACCTCTCCCTAAAAGGTTTTCTTAGGCCACATTTTTCAACCGTTTTTGACCATTCCACCTTCAAAACATTTCTCTTAGCTGGGACAACAAACGCTCCTGTTTTCCGTACAAATTCCCCGTTTTCCTGAAATACTCATTTAAATTCCAAGTGTTCTTACGTCAACATTTTTCAGCAGTTTTGAAAAGTTCCAACACATTCATATCATCTAGGACAATTGTTGTATTACCTATATTTTCAAAAGAAGTCCAGAAATTCCAAAATTACCAGGGACGTCCCATTCAAATGAATGGACGTATTCATAGTTCTACAATGCCCTAAATTCTCAACATTTTGCGCCATTTTTAAACCCGATTCCGACCTTTCAACCATCCACACACACTCCTCTTCACATATGTCCAATGCAAAACATGTTTTCCCTGTCCCCGAATTCCCGGTTTTCCCACAGCTCTATTTTCATCTTTTCCTGGAAAGTTTTCAGTCCATATTTTGAACCATTTTTCACCATTCCACCTTCAAAACATTCCTCTTCGTTGAGACAACAAACGCTCCTTTTTCCCCCCGTACAAATTCCCGGTTTTCCTGAAATTCCAAAATACTTTAAATTATAAGTTGAATTCCAACTGTTATTCAGTTAACATTTTTCAACCGTTTTGAAAAATTCCAACACCAAAACATTCATATCATCTAGGACAGTGTTTAGTGTGCCGTGAGATATTGTCTGGTGTGCCGTGGGAGATGATTTAATTTCACCTAATTGGGGTAAAAATATTTTTTGCAAACCAGTAATTATGATTCGCAAATAATGTGCCGTTGTTTAATGTCTGTGCTGTCTAGAGCTCGGCAGAGTAACCGTGTAATACTCTTCCATATTAGTAGGAGGCAGCAGGTAGCTAATTGCTTTGTAGATGTCGGAAACATGGTTTGTCGTGATCACAATATGCAGGTGACAGCGACAGGCAGAGTGCAGGTAAAAAGGTATCTAATGCTTACACCTAGGGCTGGGCGATATATATCGATATACTCGATATATCGCGGGTTTGTCTCTGTGCGATATAGAAAATGCCTATATCGTGATGTTCGAGTATACGTTCTCAGGCAGTTGCTTTTAGCTGCGGGGCATTAAACTGCATGCGTTTCTCACTCTTTCCTGTCTCTCCTTCTCACAGAGACTTAAAGGCCTACTGAAAGCCACTACTACCGACCACGCAGTCTGATAGTTTATATATCAATGATGAAATCTTAACATTATAACACATGCCAATACGGCCGGGTTAACTTATAAAGTGACATTTTAAATTTGCCGCTAAACTTCCGGTTGGAAACGCCTCTGAGGATGACGTATGCGTGTGACGTAGCCCGGCGAACACGGGTATGCCTTCCACATTGAAGCCGATACGAAAAAGCTCTGTTTTCATTTCATAATTCCACAGTATTCTGGACATCTGTGTTCGTGAATCTGTTTCAATCATGTTCATTGCATTATGGAGAAGGAAGCCGAGCAAGCAAAGAAGAAAGTTGTCGGTGCGAAATGGACGTATTTTTCGAACGTAGTCAGCCACAACAGTACACAGCCGGCGCTTCTTTGTTTACATTCCCGAAAGATGCAGTCAAGATGGAAGAACTCGGATAACAGAGACTCTAACCAGGAGGACTTTTGATTTGGATACACAGACGCCTGTAGAGAACTGGGACAACACAGACTCTTACCAGGATTACTTTGATTTGGATGACAAAGACGCAGACGTGCTACTGTGAGTATGCAGCTTTGGCTTTTTTTTGCGTATGTACGTAACTTTTTTAAAATATATAAGCTTTATGAACCTTGGGTTAGGTGAACGGTCTTTTGGGCTGAGTGATTGTGTGTGTTGATCAGGTGTTTGAATTGTATTGGCGTGTTCTATGGAGCTAGGAGCTAGCAGAGGAGCTAGTAGCTAGCATAACAAACACGCAGGTGTTATTATGCAGGATTAATTTGTGGCATATTAAATATAAGCCTGGTTGTGTTGTGGCTAATAGAGTATATATATGTCTTGTGTTTATTTACTGTTGTAGTCATTCCCAGCTGAATATCAGGTCACCCCCGCCTCTCACAGCATCTTCCCTATCTGAATAGCTTCAACTCCCCACTAGTCCTTCACTTGCACTTTACTCATCCACAAATCCTTCATGCTCGCTCAAATTAATGGGGAAATTGTCGCTTTCTCGGTCCGAATCTCTCTCACTTCATGCGGCCATCATTGTAAACAATAGGGAACTTTGCGTATATGTTCAACTGACTATGTCACGCTACTTCCGGTAGGTGCAAGCCTTTTTTTTATCAGATACCAAAAGTTGCAATCTTTATCGTCGTTGTTCTCTACTAAATCCTTTCAGCAAAAATATGGCAATATCGCGAAATGATCAAGTATGACACATAGAATAGATCTGCTATCCCCGTTTAAATAAAAAAAATTCATTTCAGTAGGCCTTTAAAACAAGCGCACCTTCTTACATACGTCACATACTGTCACGTGAGCAACGTCACACGCTCCCGCGTAGCAGACAGGTAGCGACATGGTAACGTTAGCTGTGATGCTAACAGCTAACGGTGGGGTTTGAGTGGTAATACGAGAGAAAGGAGGTGTGAATTTGGTAACAAATGGAGGAATAATTAATTCCCAAAAAAAACAGCACGGAGTCCATCGTCTGGCGGTGGTTTGGCTTCAAGCGGGAATATGTCTTTACATGTCAACATCTCCGTTCGGTGCCACACCAACTAAATGCCGGAGCAACTATTTCCACATCAACACCGTAGGACATATACTATTTGATATGCAGCTCATTTTTATGTGACACGTATTGAAATATCTTGTGTGACATGTTTTAAACTATTGTAGTGGCGTTCTCTACAAAAAGTGCACTTTAATTTAGTGTTGTTTTGATAAGTCATCTTAGTGACACCATGCACAAAAGTGCACTAATAACTTGTTTTAAAATGTCTGACAATCTTGCACTTTCTGTTTTGGAAATGACATGAATGTTTGTGCCACTGCTTAATAACTGTTTAATTAATACAGTTTTGGTTTTGATTGATTGATTGAGACTTTTATTAGTAGGTTGCACAGTGAAGTACATATTCCGTACAATTGACCACTAAATGGTAACACCCGAATAAGTTTTTCAACTTGTTTAAGTCGGGGTCCACTTAAATTGATTCATGATACAGATATATACTATCATATATACTATCATCATAATACAGTCATCACACAAGATAATCACATTGAATTATTTACAATCAGGGGTGTGGAGGGGGGGGGGGGGGCGCGTGGGGTAGGGGGTAGGATATGGACATCAAGTAGTGGACATAGAGAGAGAGAGAGAGAGAGAGAGAGAAAGAGAGAGAGATCAGAAGGCATAAGAAAAAGTATCTGCATTTGATTGTTTACATTTGATTATTAGCAATCCGGGGAGGGTGTTATTTTAGGGTTGTAGCTGCCTGGAGGTGAACTTTTATTGCGGTTTTGAAGGAGCATAGAGATGCCCTTTCTTTTATAACTGTTGGGAGCGCATTCCACATTGATGTGGCATAGAAAGAGAATGAGTTAAGACCTTTGTTAGTTCGGAATCTGGGTTTAACGTGGTTAGTGGAGCACCCCCTGGTGTTGTGGTTATGGCGGTCATTTACGTTAAGGAAGTAGTTTGACATGTACTTCGGTATCAGGGAGGTGTAGCGGATTTTATAGACTAGGCTCAGTGCAAGTTGTTTAACTCTGTCCTCCACCTTGAGCCAGCCCACTTTAGAGAAGTGGGTAGGAGTGAGGTGGGATGTGGGGTGGAGGTCTAGAAGTAACTAGTAAATTGACTTACTTGTGATTTCCCTCTCTGCATGAAAGTTTAAAGGCCTACTGAAACCCACTACTACCGACCACGCAGTCTGATAGTTTATATATCAATGATGAAATCTTAACATTGCAACACATGCCAATACGGCCGGGTTAACTTATAAAGTGCAATTTTAAATTTCCCGGGGAACTTCCGGTTGAAAACGTCTATGTATGATGACGTTTGCGCGTGACGTCAATGGTTGAAACGGAAGTATTCGGACACATTGTATCACAATACAAACAGCTCTGTTTTCATTGCAAAATTCCACAGTATTCTGGACATCGGTGTTGGTGAATCTTTTGCAATTTGTTTAATGAACAATGGAGACTGCAAAGAAGAAAGCTGTAGGTGGGATTTTTTTTTAGCGGCTGGCTGGAGCAACACAACCAGGAGGACTTTGAGTTGGATAGCAGACGCGCTATCCGACGCTAGCCGCCGACCGCATCGATGATCGGGTGAAGTCCTTCGTCGCGCCGTCGATCGCTGGAACGCAGGTGAGCACGGGTGTTGATGAGCAGATGAGGGCCGGCGTAGGTGGAGCGCTAATGTTTTTATCATAGCTCTGACGAGGTCCCGTAGCGAAGTTAGCTTCAATGGCGTCGTTAGCAACAGCATTGCTAGGCTTCGACAGGCGGCACAGCATTAACCGTGTAGTTACAGGTCCAGTGTTTGGTTCGGTGTCTCCTGATAGTAGTATTGTTGATCTGCTGTCTATCCTTCCAGTCAGGGGCTTATTTCTTTTGTTTCTATCGATGCTATCACGTTAGCTCCGTAGCTAAAGTGCTTCACCGATGTATTGTCCTGGAGATAAAAGTCACTGTGAATGTCCATTTCGCGTTCTCGACTCTCATTTCCAAGAGGATATAGTATCCGAGGTGGTTTAAAATACAAATCCGTGATCCACAATAGAAAAAGGAGAAAGTGTGGAATCCAATGAGCCCTTTTACCTAAGTTACGGTCAGAGCGAAAAAAGATACGTCCTGCACTGCACTCTAGTCCTTCACTCTCACGTTCCTCATCCACGAATCTTTCATCCTCGCTCAAATTAATGGGGTAATCGTCGCTTTCTCGGTCCGAATCGCTCTCGCTGCTGGTGTAAACAATGGGGAAATGTGAGGAGCCCTTCAACCTGCGACGTCACGCTACTTCCGGTACAGGCAAGGCTTTTTTATCAGCGACCAAAAGTTGCGAACTTTATCGTCGATGTTCTCTACTAAATCCTTTCAGCAAAAATATGGCAATATCGCGAAATGATCAAGTATGACACATAGAATGGATCTGCTATCCCCGTTTAAATAAAAAAAAATCATTTCAGTAGGCCTTTAAAATGAGCATATATAAATGCAGTATGAACAAGAATGTTTTAATGTAGACACATAGAATCATCATACTGGTGATTATATGTATCAAGTGTTCATTCAAGGCTAAGGCAAAATATCGAGATATATATGGTGTATCGCGATATGGCCTAAAAATATCGAGATATTAAAAAAAGGCCATATCGCCCAGCCCTGTTTACACCAAAAATAAACAAAAGGTGAGTGCCACCATGAAAATACATTGAAGCTTAGGGAAGGCTATGCAAAACGAAGCTAAAACTGAACTGGCTGCGAAGTAAACAAAAACAGAATGCTGGACGACAGCAAAGACTTACAGCGTGTGGAGCAGCAGACGGTGTCCACAAAGTACATCCGTACATGACATGACAATCAACAACAAAATAGGAGCGCAAGACAAGAACTGAAACACTACACACAGGAAAACAGCAACAAAGTCCAAATAAGTCAGGGTGTGAGGTGACAGGTGGTGACAGTACACCTACTTTGAGACAAGAGCCATATTGATGCATGCTTGGTTATGCTTTAAAGTCATAACCAACAATTGCGAGAACAACTTTTTACTGTCAACATCGGCTGCTGAGTTTCATTTTTTAATGTTTTCTGCTGGTGGTGTGCCTCAGGATTTTTCCAATGAAAAAAACGTGCCTTGGCTCAAAAAAGGTTGAAAAACAGTGATCTAGGACAATTGTTGTATTAACTATATTTTCCAAAACTCCCGGTTTTTCCCAAATTTCCAGGAACTTCCCATTCAAATGAATGGATGTATTCATAGTTCTACAAAGCCCTAAACTCTACATATTTTGCGCCATTTTTAAACCCGATTTCGACCTTTAAACCATCCACCCACGCAAGAAACATGTTTTCCCTTTCCCAAAATTCCTGATTTTCCCGTCATTGAATAGGCATTACACAATGGACTGCACATCCCTCATTTCTCATCCGATTGGAAGCGTTCCACCATCCAACATCCAAAAACTCGCTGATTACCAGGAATTTCCCCCATTTAAAAATGAATGGGCAAAATACAAACCTTTCCATATCTCACATTTCCCAGCCCATTAGAAGTGTTCCACCATCCACACACTCCACTCACCCTGGACATTCAAGCCAGCATGTTTCCCGTTACCAAAAACTCCCTGATTACCAGGAATTCCCCCCATTTAAAAAATGAATGGGCAAAATACAAACCTCTCCATATCCCACATTAGAAGCGTTCCACACACTCCACTCATGTGACATTCACACAAATTCTAGTGTTTTTAATGAAGTTGACAGCCCTAATATGGAAGTATGCCACACTTCAAGTAGATATGAACGTCTGCATCCATCACGTTTAAAGAGAAATAAACAATAATCTGGGACCTAAAAATAAGAATTGAGTCAAGGTGGGTTGCAATAACCTTTCTTTCTGCTGTCGTCTTCATCCGGGTCAAAGTCCTTGTCGTCTCCAGCCTCCGGTTCCACCTCCTTCACCTCCACCTCCTTCACTTCCTCTCCTCCCACATCTCCGCCTTCCTCGTCCAGCATGAAAGGCTTCTTCTTCTTCTTCTTCTTCTTGGTCATGTTGGGGTCGAAGATCATCTGAACAGGAAGCCATGCACATGGCATCATTGTTACACGAGGTCATGTGATGAGATGAAGAAGAAAAGATGACCGGGGGTTGGTTTGAGTCCCCACACCAACCCCCGGTGGTGGGCGTCACCACCACAGTGGTGACGCCCACCACCACAGTGGTTCAAAAGTGAAAAAACATTTCCAGAGACGACTGGAGGACTACATTGATTTGTGAGTTCATCAATGAGCACAACTTTATCATCTTTTTTTTTTGTCAGCACAAAGGTTGCAAAATTCTGGGAATATTCAAAGTTGGAAACTTTCCATGGGAATTAACGGGAAATTAATGGGAATAAACATTGAATGCAACATGCTAGATCTTGCAGCATGATTATTAGCTAAAACAACCTGATTTAACCTCTTAAGGCCCAAGCTGTTTACATGCTTTTTTTTTTTTTTATTTCTCTTTGCTATTCGGGCTTATTGGACCCTAATTAGAATAAAAACTAAGAATCATCTTTTTATATGATGTACTTAGTCATTAAGTACACAAACATGTACTTCATGTTTAGTGACATGCTAATTCTTATTTTTACCCTTTTTTACCCCCAAATTCCGTTGTATGTTATACTCTTCTGACACCACCTAGATGGCAGTATAAATGTCCACATAAGCAGCCATAAGACCCCAATTCAGTAGTGTACACAATTTTGAAAATAAGAGCTAAAAGGTGCTGTCCACGCATGTGGCCACTAAGCCTTTAATTAATGCAAATTCAGTTGAATTTCAACCCTGCACAGTGCATTCCTCCACCACATGTGCAGTGCATTCTTCCATCACATGCACAGATAATTCCCAGCATGCTACACACTACAGCAGGGCTATTGAGGCCACACTAGTGTATGAGCCCAAGGACTTCATCCAGTCAGGTACGTTTTGATGATATTACTGGGGTAAATATATTTGATCTATGGTATTTAAGTTTAATAGAGGAGTAATTGCTTGTTACTGTATGACTGTAGACTTCTTCAGCAGACTTCCACTCAAGCTAGCTAGCTGTTCCTGTAGTTGTCAAATTATTTTGGGGCCAATATCTCTAGCTAGCTAGGTTTATGTACCACCACAGTCTCATAATGAACCCAAAATATTTCTCCGTTAGCCGTGATGCTAATTTTGTCCATGTTAAAGCCCATTCATTTATGCTAACAACGTTTGCGATCCGAATTAACCTTTTTTGTGATCTGTAAAGTTCAACTAGCAAATACTAAATCAAAAGGTGTAGTTTCCTCTGCCTTCTGTTCTGCTAGCCATTCTACAAGAATGTAGGTTATAGTTTGATTTAGTATGCTGATTGAGTGTTCATTTATTCATCTAGCCTATTTCTATTCATTTGTCCATCAGTAAAATATTTTTAAAGACTACTCCAATTGTTTACCTGACTATTTATATCTGTGTGTGGCATTGCATTAGTGTTTTACAAGCTTATTATCTTATTCTACAGAATAAGATGGACGGTGTCCAACTTTGAATAATCAAAAAAATGGTCAAAATCTCCAAACTTCCCGAGCTTAACTTCCCGTGGTAAATTTTCGGAAATTTACCGGAAACTTTCCACCCCATTGCAACCCTAGTCAGCACAAATGTGTCGAACCCACCTTTGTTTCACTCGCTTACATTCTACAAACTACACTTCAAAAATAAAACCAGTTCATTACTGCTGTCAGTCTTGAAAAGCAGGACGCTTTTTTTCATATATATATATATATATATATATATATATATATATATATATATATATATATATATATATATATAAACACTACCGTTCAAAAGTTTGGGGTCACCCAAACAGTTTTGTGGAATAGCCTTCATTTCTAAGAACAAGAATAGACTGTCGAGTTTCAGATGAAAGTTCTCTTTTTCTGGCCATTTTGAGCGTTTAATTGATCCCACAAATGTGATGCTCCAGAAACTAAATCTGCTCAAAGGAAGGTCAGTTTTGTAGCTTCTGTAACGAGCTAAACTGTTTTCAGATGTGTGAACATGATTGCACAAGGGTTTTCTAATCATCAATTAGCCTTCTGAGCCAATGAGCAAACACATTGTACCATTAGAACACTGCAGTGATAGTTTCTGGAAATGGGCCTCTATACACCTATGTAGATATTGCACCAAAAACCAGACATTTGCAGCTAGAATAGTCATTTACCACATTAGCAATGTATAGAGTATTTCTTTAAAGTTAAGACTAGTTTAAAGTTATCTTCATTGAAAAGTACTGTGCTTTTCCTTAAAAAATAAGGACATTTCAATGTGACCCCAAACTTTTGAACGGTAGTGTATATATATATATATATATATATATATATATATATATATATATATATATATTAGGGCTGCAACAACCAATCGATTAAATCGATAATAAAAATAGTTAGCCCGATTGTAGCTGAGATAGGCTCCAGCGCCCCCCGCGACCCCAAAGGGAATAAGCGGTAGAAAATGGATGGATGGATGGATAAAAATAGTTAGCGATTAATTTAGTCATCGATTCGTTGGATCTATGCTATGTGCATGCGCAGAGGCAATTTTTTTTTTTTTTTTTGTAATTTTTTATTTTTTTTTATAAACCTTTATTTATAAACTGCAACATGTACAAACAGCTGAGAAACAATCAAAATAAGTATGGTGCCAGTATGCTGTTTAAAAAAAAAAAATACTGGAAAGGATAGAAATGTAGTTTGTCTCTTTTATCCGATTATTAATCGATTAATTGAAGTAATAATCGACAGATTAATCGATTATCAAATTAATCGTTAGTTGCAGCCCTAATATATATATATATATATATATATATATATATATATATATATATATATATATATATATATATATATATATATATGTATATATATATATATATATTAGAGATGCGCGCATAGGCAATTATTTCATCCGCAACCGCATCACAAAAGTCGTCATCCACCCGCCACCCACCCGTTGTTATATATCTAATATAGACGATGCAAGGCATTAGTGAGGTTAGAAAGCTTTTGCCTGTTAAAGAAAGGAGACTGATCCAATGCAGCAGAGACATTCAATGCGTGCCACGCATTAATATGTCTTGGCCACGCATTAGAGCCTAAGAGATATTAATGCGTGATAATATTATTTATCATTATTATAATATTATTGTCATTTCCATTAAGAAAGTGTTGACTATTATTGTTATTTTTTTCCCCTGGTCTTTAGTAGTCCCTTTTTTAGTTTGTCGCTTACCACGTTTGCTGCCGGCGTTGCCATCTTTTTATTTTTTTCTCCTTCTTCTGTTGTGTTGTGCTGTGTCACGCCAAATTTCTTCCCCCTACAAAAACCTCCCCCCCCCCCCCCATTTACTTCCGTGGTCATGTTTCCTCTTACGTCATTGACAGCGATCGATAGCACTTCGGCTTTGACTGCCCGTCGCTGGAAGGATACTTCGTCTTTGACAGCTGCTGGAATCTGAAGAAATCGATTATTGTTTTTTTTTGTACAAGCGCGAAACAGGACAGTCGCATGCCGGTTAAGGACCCCCGGCAACTTTGTGACTTTATTGGACGCAGCCCCGGAAGTAAATGGGGGGGGGGGGGGAGGTTTTTGTAGGGGGGAAGAAATTTGGCGTGACAGCTGCAGCAGTGCCTGATGAATAATTGCCTGTTTCAAAGAGTGCTGCTCGTTTTTCGTATGTGGGTAACAACATTTAACTATGTATATATATTTCCGAATGGGTTCAACCGGCACCCGCCCGAATCTATTTAAAATCAATTTTTTTCGTCATGCATCCACCCGACCCGCGGATTATCCGCGGACTCCGCGGTTGTGTCCGCAAACCGCGCATCTCTAATATATATATATATATATATATATATATATATATATATATATATATATATATATATATATATATATATATATATAAATAAAACCATATATAATATAATATATATATACACACACATATACACATATATATATACTAGGGCTGCAACAACTAATCGATTAAATCGATTAAAATCGATTATAAAAATAGTTGGCGATTAATTTAGTCATCGATTCGTTGGATCTATGCATTGCGCATGCGCTGCGGCTACGTCTCGTGAGTTGGCAGTAAGTAGTAAGCCAGCCAATGAAGTGTCATGTGCAGCTCACGTGACCACGCCGTCTCCTTTGCCTGGAAACATTCGAAAAAAGGCGGAGGAAATCAGTACGGATAGTTCAGCGGAGAAACATCTTGATGTTATTGCTTCAATGGAGAAAAGTGTACGACCTAAGTCATCAAAAGTGTGGGAACACTTTACTTTCAAGACTTCAAAGAAGACCGTTCCTGCAAAATGTGCAGCATGGACCTCGCATGGCACGGAAGTGCAACATTGCTTCTGGAGCACCTGAAGAGGAAACATGCGGGAGCCATGCATGAAGGGAAGAACTCACGGTACGTAACTTTTTAAGTCCATAGTCCGAGTACATTGATCCGTTGTGTCCGTCTTTGTGTGTTTTTAATCTTTTGTAGATTGGACTCCGTTTTGAGAGAGAAAACGCACGGTTACCAATTTGAAAAAAAATGAAACGGACCGAAATTTCTCATGTTGGTTTCATAATGGATCAATGTAGCCGTGCCCAATAAAGCTATATAAATATATTTAGATTTGAGTGACACTTTAGTATAACTAAACGTTATGAAGGTGCTGGAATATTTCATGCTATTATTCAGAGGCAGCCTAAAATGAATCCTTTATTATTCGCAACAGAAACGCTTACAATATCTGATCAGTTCTGATCTGATGAGTTAAATTTCTGTGTTATTATTGGTGTATACTGCATCCACAATGTCCATTTATTTCATTTAGCTGTTTTTTTTTAATGTGGTGGCGTATTTGCCTTTTACGTCAGAAATGTATGTATTAAGTTACATGTAAATGATGCTACTATGTACGTTCATTATATGGTTCCTCTCATTTCAAAAAGAAACAAGCCAGCAATAGCGACTTGGTACAAAGGAAGGTGTGCACACCACAGCAAGTGGCTGCATTGACTGATGCTATCCTGAATATGTTGCTAACTGACATGAGGCCACTATCAATGGTGGAGGATGAAGGTTTTAGACAAATGATTCACGTCCTCAACCCTGGTTACACTCTTCCCTGGAGGACCCATTTTACCAAAGTGATGGAGACGAAGTACGAGCAGACATTCCAAGCAGTGTAGACTGACATAAAAGCCACCCAGAGCAAACTTGCTCTCACTACTGATGTGTGGACAAGTGTAGCCACCTTGGCAATACATGCCATTACATTGGAGACGAATGGAACATGAAGTCAATCAGCCTTATGACCATGCCACTAGAGGAAAGACATTCAGCATCCAACATTGCAGAATGGTTGGAATAGGTAGTAGCAAGGTTTGAAATTCCCCCAAGCAAAATTATTGCTATTGTGCACCTTATAAAAAAAATCATTTTTGTAACATTTGCCTTGTTTTATTTGGCTAGTTGAAAGAACATGGTGCCAGTATGCTGTTTTGTTTTTAAAAATAAAATACTGGAAAAGATAGAAATGTAGTTTGTCTCTTTTATCCGATGATTAATCGAAGTAATAATCGACAGATTAATCGATTATCAAATTAGTTGTTAGTTGCAGCCCTAATATATACACACATTTTTTGCGATGACTACTAGAGTTGCAAGTCTATGAGTTTACTTTTATTTTACTTTTTCTAAGTGGCAATAATGGACTCTTTTGAACATAAGAAACGTCACTTTGGTGATGTGATGGCTGATATGAGAAGATACTAAACAAGTCCAGGTGATATGAGAAGATACTAAACAAGTCCAGGTGATATGAGAAGATACTAAACAAGTCCAGGTGATAGGAGAAGATACTAAACAAGTCCAGGTGATAGGAGAAGATACTAAACAAGTCCAGGTGATAGGAGAAGATACTAAACAAGTCCAGGTGATAGGAGAAGATACTAAACAAGTCCAGGTGATAGGAGAAGATACTAAACAAGTCCAGGTGATAGGAGAAGATACAAAACAAGTCCAGGTGATAGGAGAAGATACAAAACAAGTCCAGGTGTGGTCGCCGTGGAAACATTTTCAACATCTGAATGAAAATACTTTACAGGAGATTTCATGAAAATACAAGATAAGGAATCCAACATTTGATTAGTTAGTATGTTTTAAGAAGCAAACATGTGATTAATTATATGTAATGAAGCCAACATTTGATTAATTATATGTAATGAAGCCAACATTTGACTAGTTAGTATGTTTTAGGAAGCCAACATTTGATTAGTCATTATGTTTTAGGAAGCCAACATTTTATTAGTTAGTATATATTAGGAAGCCAACATTTGATTAGTTAGTATGTTTAATGAAGCCAACATTTGATTAGTTATATTTTATGAAGCCAACATGTGATTAGTTAGTATGTTTTAAGAAGCCAACATTTGATTAATTATATGTAATGAAGCCAACATTTGATTAGTTAGTATGTTTTAGGAGGCCAACATTCAATTAGTCATTATGTTTTAAGAAGCAAACATTTGATTAGTTAGTATGTTTTAGGAAGCCAACATTTGATTAGTTAGTATGTTTAATGAACCCAACATTTGATTAGTTAGTATGTTTTATGAAGCCAACATTTGATTAGTTGGTATGTTTTATGAAGCCAACATTGGATTAGTTATGATTTAAGAAGCCAACATTTGATTAGTTATCAAGTTTAATGAAGACCACATTTGACTACTTAGTATGTTAAATGAAGCCAACATTTGATTACTTGGTATGTTTAATGAAACCACTCTTTGATTCGTTAGTATATTTAATGAAACCACTCTTTGATTAGTTACTATGTTTAATGAAAACATTTGATTAGTTAGTACGTTTAATGAAGCCAACATTTGATTACTTGGTATGTTTAATGAAACCACTCTTTGATTGGTTAGTATGTTTAATGAAGCCAACATTTGATTACATGGTATGTTTAATGAAACCACTCTTTGATTAGTTACTATGTTTAATGAAGCCAACATTTGATTACTTGGAATGTTTAATGAAACCACTCTTTGATTAGTTACTATGTTTAATGAAAACAACATTTGATTAGTTACTATGTTTAATGAAGCCAACATTTGATTACTTGGGATGTTTAATTAAACCACTCTTTATTTAGTTAGTATGTTTAATGAAACCACTGTTTGATTAGTTACTATGTTTAATGAAAACAACATGTGATTAGTTAGTATGTTTTAAGAAGCCAACATTTGATTAATTATATGTAATGAAGCCAACATTTGATTAGTTAGTATGTTTTAGGAAGCCAACATTTGATTAGTCATTATGTTTTAGGAAGCCAACATTTTATTAGTTAGTATGTATTAGGAAGCCAACATTTGATTAGTTAGTATGTTTAATGAAGCCAATATTTGATTAGTTATATTTTATGAAGCCAACATGTGATTAGTTAGTATGTTTTAAGAAGCCAACATTTGATTAATTATATGTAATGAAGCCAACATTTGATTAGTTAGTATGTTTTAGGAGGCCAACATTCGATTAGTCATTATGTTTTAAGAAGCAAACATTTGTTTAGTTAGTATGTTTTAGGAAGCCAACATTTGATTAGTTAGTATGTTTAATGAACCCAACATTTGATTAGTTAGTATGTTTTATGAAGCCAACATTTGATTAGTTGGTATGTTTTATGAAGCCAACATTGGATTAGTTATGATTTAAGAAGCCAACATTTGATTAGTTATCAAGTTTAATGAAGACCACATTTGACTACTTAGTATGTTAAATGAAGCCAACATTTGATTACTTGGTATGTTTAATGAAACCACTCTTTGATTCGTTAGTATGTTTAATGAAACCACTCTTTGATTAGTTACTATGTTTAATGAAAACATTTGATTAGTTAGTACGTTTAATGAAGCCAACATTTGATTACTTGGTATGTTTAATGAAACCACTCTTTGATTAGTTAGTATGTTTAATGAAGCCAACATTTGATTACTTGGTATGTTTAATGAAACCACTCTTTGATTAGTTACTATGTTTAATGAAGCCAACATTTGATTACTTGGAATGTTTAATGAAACCACTCTTTGATTAGTTACTATGTTTAATGAAAACAACATTTGATTAGTTACTATGTTTAATGAAAACAACATTTGATTAGTTACTATGTTTAATGAAGCCAACATTTGATTACTTGGGATGTTTAATGAAGCCACTCTTTATTTAGTTAGTATGTTTAATGAAACCACTGTTTGATTAGTTACTATGTTTAATGAAAACAACATTTGATTAGTTAGTATGTTTTAAGAAGCCAACATGTGATTAATTATATGTAATGAAGCCAACATGTGATTAGTTAGTATGTTTTAAGAAGCCAACACTTGATTAATTATTTGTAATGAAGCCAACATTTGATTAGTTAGTATGTTTTAGGAAGCCAACATTTGATTAGTCATTATGTTTTAAGAAGCCAACATTTGATTAGTTAGTATGTTTTAGGAAGCAAACATTTGCTTAGTTAGTATGTTTAATGAACCCAACATCTGATTAGTTAGTATGTTTTATGAAGCCAACATTTGATTAGTTAGTATGTTTTATGAAGCCAACATTTGATTAGTAAGTATGTTTTATGAAGCCAACATTTGATTAGTTATCAAGTTTAATGAAGACAACATATGACTACTTAGTATGTTAAATGAAGCCAACATTTGATTACTTATGTTTAATGAAACCACTCTTTGATTAGTTGGTATGTTTATTTTAACCACTGTTTGATTAGTTACTATGTTTAATGAAAACTTCTGATTAGTTACTATGTTTAATGAAACCACTATTCGATTAGTTACAATGTTTAATGAGAACAACATTCGATTACTTAGTATGTTCAATGAAAATAACATTTGACTAGTTATCAAGTTTAATGAAGACATTTGATTAGTTAGTATGTTTTAAAAAGCCAACATTAACTAGCAACACAACTGGGCTAGCTAACCTAACATGTACTAGCTAACCTAGCTGCTAGATAACCAAGATTGTGCTAGCTAACCTAGCTGCTAGATAACCTAGCTTGTGCTAGATAACCTAGCTTGTGCTAGCTAACCTAGCTGCTAGCTTACCTAGCTTTTGCTAGTTAACCTAGCTGCTAGCTAACCTAGCTTGTGCTAGTTAACCTAGCTGCTAGATAACCTAGCTTGAGCTAGCTAACCTAGCTTCGGTTTCATCTCCCATGGGCGGTGACGTCACATCCACACATAATGATGGATATTGACTATTTAGCCAATGTTGTAGACGTTTACATGTTAATAAATACATGTACTTCATCCATGATGTTAATAAATACATGTACTTCATCCATGATGTTAATACATACATGTACTTCATCCATGATGTTAATAAATACATGTACTTCATCCATGATGTTAATACATACATGTACTTGATCCATGATGTTAATAAATACATATATTTCATCCATGTGGTGTATTCTGAGCTTTGTCGCGTGGCGGCTAGCTCGGCATGAGGCCCAAAGTCCTCCTTTCTGCGCTCACACGAACACACAAAACACCCGAGTGGTGTTCAACAGAGCGGCAAGGACTAGATGGAGGAGAAGTGAACTCACCTCGTCTCCGGACATGTTTGCAGGAGCCAAGGTTGCCACAAAAAGACTTGGATTGTTCCGAGATGGTTTCCACTTCCACACTCGGCAAGGAGGTCTTGCGTCAGCGATGCAGTGGCA
>NC_084731.1:71750359-71752859 GCF_033978785.1 Entelurus aequoreus
ATAACACATGCCAATACGGCCGGGTTAACTTATAAAGTGACATTTTAAATTTGCCGCTAAACTTCCGGTTCGAAACGCCTCTGAGGATGACGTATGCGCGTGACGTAGCCCGGCGAACACGGGTATGCCTTCCACATTGAAGCCGATACGAAAAAGCTCTGTTTTCATTTCATAATTCCACAGTATTCTGGACATCTGTGTTCGTGAATCTGTTTCAATCATGTTCATTGCATTATGGAGAAGGAAGCCGAGCAAGCAAAGAAGAAAGTTGTCGGTGCGAAATGGACGTATTTTTCGAACGTAGTCAGCCACAACAGTACACAGCCGGCGCTTCTTTGTTTACATTCCCGAAAGATGCAGTCAAGATGGAAGAACTCGGATAACAGAGACTCTAACCAGGAGGACTTTTGATTTGGATACACAGACGCCTGTAGAGAACTGGGACAACACAGACTCTTACCAGGATTACTTTGATTTGGATGACAAAGACGCAGACGTGCTACTGTGAGTATGCAGCTTTGGCTTTTTTTTGCGTATGTACGTAACTTTTTAAAAATATATAAGCTTTATGAACCTTGGGTTAGGTGAACGGTCTTTTGGGCTGAGTGATTGTGTGTGTTGATCATGTGTTTGAATTGTATTGGCGTGTTCTATGGAGCTAGGAGCTAGCAGAGGAGCTAGGAGCTAGCATAACACGTACCGTACCGTACGTGCGCGTCACGTACGTAACTTTTTAAAAATATATAAGCTTTATGAACCTTGGGTTAGGTGAACGGTCTTTTGGGCTGAGTGATTGTGTGTGTTAATCAGGTGTTTGAATTGTATTGGCGTGTTCTATGGAGCTAGGAGCTAGCAGAGGAGCTAGGAGCTAGCATAACAAACACGCAGGTGTTATTATGCAGGATTAATTTGTGGCATATTAAATATAAGCCTGGTTGTGTTGTGGCTAATAGAGTATATATATGTCTTGTGTTTATTTACTGTTGTAGTCATTCCCAGCTGAATATCAGGTACCGTGAGTATGCAGCCTTGGCTGCTAAACATTCGATAACTTGACCGTATGTGCGCGTCACGTACGTAACTTTTTAAAAATATATAAGCTTTATGAACCTTGGGTTAGGTAAACGGTCTTTTGGGCTGAGTGATTGTGTGTGTTGATCAGGTGTTTGAATTGTATTGGCGTGTTCTATGGAGCTAGGAGCTAGCAGAGGAGCTAGGAGCTAGCATAACAAACACGCAGGTGTTTTTATGCAGGATTAATTTGTGGCATATTAAATATAAGCCTGGTTGTGTTGTGGCTAATAGAGTATATATATGTCTTGTGTTTATTTACTGTTGTAGTCATTCCCAGCTGAATATCAGGTCACCCCCGGCTCTCACAGCATCTTCCCTATCTGAATAGCTTCAACTCCCCACTAGTCCTTCACTTGCACTTTACTCATCCACAAATCTTTCATCCTCGCTCAAATTAATGGGGAAATTGTCGCTTTCTCGGTCCGAATCTCTCTCACTTCATGCGGCCATCATTGTAAACAATAGGGAACTTTGCGTATATGTTCAACTGACTACGTCACGCTACTTCCGGTAGGTGCAAGCCTTTTTTTTATCAGATACCAAAAGTTGCAATCTTTATCGTCGTTGTTCTATACTAAATCCTTTCAGCAAAAATATGGCAATATCGCGAAATGATCAAGTATGACACATAGAATAGATCTGCTATCCCCGTTTAAATAAAAAAAATTCATTTCAGTAGGCCTTTAAGCTTCTCAGGTGGAATTCTTTCCCATTCTTGCTTGATGTACAGCTTAAGTTGTTCAACAGTCCGGGGGTCTCCGTTGTGGTATTTTAGGCTTCATAATGCGCCACACATTTTCAATGGGAGACAGGTCTGGACTACAGGCAGGCCAGTCTAGTACCCGCACTCTTTTACTATGAAGCCACGTTGATGTAACACATGGCTTGGCATTGTCTTGCTAAAATAAGCAGGGGCGTCCATGGTAACGTTGCTTGGATGGCAACATATGTTGCTTCAAAATCTGTATGTCCCTTTCAGCATTAATGGCGCCTTCACAGATGTGTAAGTTACCCATGTCTTGGGCACTAATACACCCCCATACCATCACAGATGCTGGCTTTTCAACTTTGCGCCTATAACAATCCGGATGGTTCTTTTCCTCTGTGGTCCGGAGGACACGACATTCACAGTTTCCAAAAACAATTTGAAATGTGGACTCGTCAGACCACAGAACACTTTTCCACTTTGTCTCAGTCCATCTTAGATGAGCTCAGGCCCAGCGAAGCCGACGGCGTTTCTGGGTGTTGTTGATAAACGGTTTTCGCCTTGCATAGGAGAGTTTTAACTTGCACTTACAGATGTAGCGACCAACTGTAGTTACTGACAGTGGGTTTCTGAAGTGTTCCTGAGCCCATGTGGTGATATCCTTTACACACTGATGTCACTTGTTGATGCAGTACAGCCTGAGGGATCGAAGGTCACGGG
>NC_084731.1:71757859-71767859 GCF_033978785.1 Entelurus aequoreus
GTAAAACAACTTGCACTGAGCCTAGTCTATAAAATCCGCTACACCTCCCTGATACCGAAGTACATGTCAAACTACTTCCTTAACGTAAATGACCGCCATAACTACAACACCAGAGGGAGCTCCACTAACCACGTTAAACCCAGATTATGAAGTGTTGATACCAACCAAACCTAACCCCCCCCCCCCTCACTCCATATCCCACACCCCGGATTGTAAATAATGTAAATAATTCAATGTATATACTCTGATGATTATCTTGTGTGATGACTGTATTATGATGTTAGTATATATTTGATAGTATATATCTGTATCATGAATCAATTTAAGTGGACCCCGACTTAAACAAGTTGAAAAACTTATTTGGGTGTTACCATTTATTATTATTATTATAGAGGTTTATTTGAAATAGGGACAGATACAGAAACATAGACATCTGAAACAGTTATCCGATGCATGCATCACAGTGTTTGTAGCCAAAGTTAATTTACAACACTTGTCCCCAACAACAACAACAACAACACAGATCCAACATCATTAAAATAGGAAAATAAAAAATAGAATGAGTTGATAATAATGATAATAGTAATAACACAGACAAAGTGCAAACTAGATAAAAGCCAATAATAATAATAATAACACAGACAACGTGCAGACTGTGTGTAACAAAATAAAATTGGTAAAACTTAAAATATTGTATTTGGTTAAAATTTGGCAATGATGATATCGTATACTCTTCTTGTCTAGAACTTTCAAGGTGCGGTTATAAAGACACTCAATGGTCTTGATTGATGACTGGTGTGCCTGGGACCATGTGGTTAAGCCATAAGATATGTGTGACAGAATCATTGCATTCATAAAAGTAAAAGCACAGCTAAGAGTTAAGCAGTGTCTTATAATCTTAAAACAGCCTAGGTTTGCCTTCAGGGTTTTACACATCTTCTTAATGTGACTTTTAAAATTCAGCTGATAGTCTATGATTATGCCCAAATATTTGACTTCAGGTACTTGTTCAATGACCTCCTCATTAATTTTTATATTCAGGTTTGTTTGAGGTAGCTTTTTTATGGAGAAGCAGACAGAGTTAGTCTTTTTAGTGTTTAGGGTTAAACAGGATGACTCCAGCCAAGATGCTATTTTGTCTAATTGAGCATTTAACTTCTCAGCAACTAGAGTACAGGTCTTACCTGATGTATATACGACTGTGTCATCCGCATACATCTGTAAATCTATATATGTGCATACATCTGGTAGGTCATTGATGTATAGACTGAATAGTATAGGTCCCAAGACACTACCCTGAGGTATCCCTGTTTCTATTTTGCGGAAGGAAGATCTCACATTATTAATGGTGACACATTGTTCACGGCCCTTTAGATATGACTCAAACCAGGACAATGACTGTTTGGATAAATTGAATTTAGTTAGTTTTGAAATTAAAATGTCATGATTGACTGTATCAAATGCTTTTTTAAGTCTAGAAATACTGCACCGACCACCTGTCCTTTGTCAAGAGAATGTTTGATCCTTTCAGTTAAAAAACAAGTGGCAGATTCTGTAGAATGGTTACGTCTGAATCCGAATTGTAGGGGAGTCAAATAGTGATTTGTCTCAAGGTGGTGCATTAGTTGTTCCGAAACAATCTTCTCCAGGACTTTAGATAAAACTGGAAGAAGGCTGATAGGTCTATAGTTAGATGTCATTCCAGCGTCACCAGATTTTAAAAGTGGTATTACCTGTGCAGTTTTCCCTCCATCTGGGAATTGCCCAGTTTTAATGGAAATATTAATAAGATGGGTAAGAGGCTGTATAAGGATGCCGCTATATTTTTTAAGAAAAGCTGTGTCTAGGTTATAAATATCCTTTGAGTATGTGGTGTTTAGGTCATGTATGACATTTAGGACAGTTGTCTGACTAACCTCCTTGAGCTGAAATGAGCTGTCTTGTTCATTAGGTATGTCTGTTGTTTGATCATCATTAGTCCTACAAGAGAAACCCGAGGAAAGGTTTTTGACAGATTCTATAAAGAATTTATTGAGCTCATTTGAGACTTGTGTACAATCAGTAATGATTTTGTCTCCTACTTTAAGTTTATATTGGGTTTGGGTGGTGTTACCCTCTGGGTTTAATAGGCTGTGTAGTAGTTTCCAGATCATTTTGCCATTTCCTTTGGCCTTTAATAGCATGTGGATGTAGTAGTTTGATTGGGACATTCTGAGCTGTTTAACTACTTGATTACGCAAGCCTTTAAATAATCTCTCTTTTTCATTAATTTCCGGATATCATCATTAATCCATGGTAATTGACATTTTCTGCGGGATTTTTTTCGCTTTCTAATAAATTTATGAATAATGCGTCCGATAGTAGACATTAGCTGATTACAACAGGCGTGTACTTGGTCATGTTGTTGGAGCTCGTCCCAATTAATACCCTTTAATTCATTTTCAAAAGCAGTTGTTGATTGGCGAGGGATCTCAAGTTTAAAAGTTTTCTGATCTTGATTTTTAAACCTTGTCAGACGTGTCTTTGTGAGTTTTCTTGCAGCTAATGTCAGATTATGGTCTGACAAGCCGGTGACTAGATTGTACGTTTTTACGATTCTGTCAGGCTTGTTTGTGAAGATTAAATCAATTAGTGTCTCTGAGTGTTTTTAGTGATACGTGTGGGGGTTTCTATCTTCTGACTAAAGTCATGTTTAGATGTGAGGTCTTTTAGTTTTTTTCTGCAGTGTTTGTCTAGCCAGTTTAAGTTAAAGTCTCCGAAGACAAGTACTTCACTGTTATTCTTAAAATTCTTAAACAGTACATCTAAGTCTTCGCATAGCGTTCCAACGCATGCAGATGGAGGGCTGTATACCACCAATACATTGAATTGCATATTTTGTGATAGTGTGACATTAATACATAAACATTCAGTAGATAGTGGTCAACTGTACGGAATATGTACTTCACTGTGCAATCTACTAATAAAAGTTTCAATCAATCAATCAAAGCAGCGGAGCCTAGTACCAGCGGGGACCGTCGATGGAGGAGACGTAAGCGGTGTGATCGGAAGCAGAAGCGGGGATGCCGAGCGGGGCTAACAACAAAGCTAAAGGCTAATCCTCACAGAACGCCGCTTCCTTCCATACTGCTTTCAAATGTCTGCTCCCTGGAGAACAAACTGGACTACCTTAAACTGGATTTAATTGCAAGACGCGAGATGAGAGACTGCTGTGCCATATTTCTCACAGAAACGTGGCTGAAACCATCCGTTCCGGAAAAGGCAGTTAGCATTGAGGGGCTAACTATGTTCCGGTCAGACAGGAGCAGAACTCTCACTGGTAAATCCCGAGGCGGTGGTGTTTGCATATACATCAATAACAACTGGTGCAACAATGGGAAGATAGTATCGTGTCACTGCTCACCCGATGTAGAAATATTAACTATAAAATGCAGGCAATTTTATTTACCCCGGAAATTCAGTGCTATGATCTTCACAGCAGTATACATTCCTCCCAGTGCTAACACCAAAGAAGCTTTGAATGCTTTGTACTTCTCCATCAATGAACTGCAATCTACACATCGAGAGGGAGTTTTCATCGTGGCAGGGGATTTTAATCAAGCTAACATGAAAACTGTGTTCCCTCATTTCCATCAATATGTGAATTTTGCAACCAGGGGTGGAAGCAAGCTGGACTTAGTGTTCAGCAATATTAAACATGCGTATAAAGCTGCACCACGCCCCGACCACGGCTCCTCAGACCATCTATCTGTGATGCTAATTCCTGCATACAAGCCCCTGCTGATCAGGAAGCAAGCTACAGTGAAGCAGGTGAGGACCTGGCCAGAGGGAGCAATGTCAGCATTACAAGACTGCTTCGAAACCACAGACTGGGACATGTTCAAGGCAGCCGCCACCGAAAATCACCACACATGTGTGGAGGAGTATGCAGAGTCTGTGTCCGCATACATTCAGAAGTGCATGGAGGATGTTAGTGTGATCAAGAACATCCCCACACGGGCCAACGAGAAACCCGGGATGAACAGTGAGGTACGTGCAATTCTGAAGGCTCGGAACAACGCTTTTAAGTCTGGCGACATGGTCGCATTAAAAACAGCCAGAGCTAACCTGAACCATGCCATTAAGGTTGCAAAGCGTGCTCACAGTCAGAATGTGCAGGACTTCTTCGACAACCCCACAAACCCTAGACAAATGTGGCAGGGCATACAGGTCATCACGGACTATAAAGCTGTCCCCCGTCCCGGTGACAACAGTATCAGCTTCCTAGGCGACCTTAACAACTACTTTGCGAGGTTTGAGGCACTTAACACCACTCCGGCGAGAAAATCCATCCCTCGCCCTGGTGAGCAGCCGCTCAACCTGGACATAGCGGATGTCCGGAAAACCCTGAGGAGAGTGAACCCCCGGAAAGCACCGGGAGCTGATGCTTAAGGGATGTGCAGACCAGCTGGCTGGGGTTCTCACAGACATCTTCAACATCTCGCTGACCCAGGCTGTGGTACAATCATGTTTTAAGACGGCCACAATCATTCCAGTGCCTAAAAAACCCACAATCTCCTCCCGCAATGATTATCGCCCACGTTGCACTCACCCCCATCATAATGAAGTGCTTCGAGAGGCTGGTAAAGGAACACATTGTCTCCAGACTTCCCCCCACATTCGACCCATACAAGTTTGCTTATCGCCCTAACCGCTCCACAAAAGGACGCCATCTCCTCTGCACTCCACCTGAGCTTAGAACATCTGGAAGGAAAGGACACACACGTGCGGATGTTTCTGGACTTCAGCTCAGCATTCAACACCATCATCCCGCAGCACTTGGTGAGCAAAATGGCCCCCCTTGGATTCAGTACCCCCCTATGCAACTGGCTGCTTGACTTCCTCACAGACAGACCCCAGTCTGTGAGAGTGGGCAACAACACCTCCAGTGCCATCTTCCTGAGCACCGGCTCCCCCCAGGGCTGCGTCCTGAGTCCGCTGCTGTTCACGTTGATGACCCATGACTGCTGCGCCAGGTCCACTACTAACCACATTGTGAAGTACACAACAGTAGTGGGCCTCATCCGTGACAACAACGACATGGACTACAGGGAAGAGGTGAAACATCTAGTTGACTGGTGCAGAACCAACAACCTGGTCCTAAATGTTGACAAGACCATGGAGATCATCGTTGACTTCAGGAAGCACTCTTCATCAACGGCACAGCGGTGGAGTTGGTAAGCAGCACCAAGTTCCTGGAGGTGCAGATAACTGACAATATGACCTGGTCCCTACACACCGGAGCTCTTGTAAAAAGAGCTCAGCAGTGCATGCACTTTTTGCGTCGGATGAAAAGAGCGCAGCTCCCTCCCCCCATTCTACAGAGGCACTATAGAGAGCCTGCTGACCAACAGCATCTCTGTCTGGACTGGAGCCTGCAATGCCTCAGACTGGAAGTCTCTCCAGAGAGTGGTAAAGACGGCGGAAATGATCATCAGGACTCCTCTTCCTCCTATCCAGGAGATCGCAAAAAGCCGCTGCCTGACCAGGGCTCAGAAAATCTGCAAAGACTCCTCCCACCCCCACCAAGGACTGTTTTCACTGCTGGACTCTAGAAAGAGGTTCCGCAGCCTCCCAAGCAGAACCTCCAGGTTCTGTAACAGCTTCTTCCCTCAGGCCGTAAGACTCTTGAACGCATCATAATTATCCCCTCAACTCCCCCCAAAATGGATTAACTCGCTGGAATAAAAAAGACAATATAACAAACGTGGATGCATGTGAAAAAGTGCAATATATTTATCTGTACAGTAACCTATTTATTTATTTATACCTTATTGCTTTTTTATTCTGCACTACCATGAGCTGATGTAACGAAATTTCGTTCTTATCTGTACTGTAAAGTTCAAATTTGAATGACAATAAAAAGGAAGTCTAAGTCTAAGTCTAAATACCGTAATTTCCGGACTATAAGCCGCTACTTTTTCCCCTCGTTCTGGTCCCTGCGGCTTATACAAGGGTGCGGCTTATATACGGCCTGTTCTTCTCCGACACCGACGAAGAGGATTTCGGTGGTTTTAGTACGCAGGAGGAAGACGATGACACAATGATTAAAGACTGACTTTTCATATACCGGTAGGCTGGTTATTTTGATAACGTACATGCGAGCACTTTGTATTACTTTGCACCGTTATATTATTTGTACTCTGCACGAATGCTGTTCGCCATGTCAAAGATGTGAAAGTTTGATTGAATGATTGAAAGATTTATAGTTAATAAATGGGACGCTTTGCGTTCCCAAACAGTCATCTCTGTCCCGAAAATCCCCTCCGTGGTAGCAGGAACCCCTATATACTACGGTAATTACACATCAAAACCCTGCGGCTTATAGTCGGGTGCGGCTTATATATGGAGCAATCTGTATTTTCCCCTAAATTTAGCTGGTGCGGCTTATAGTCAGGTGCGGCTTATAGTCCGGAAATTACGGTACATACATACATACATATATATATATATATATTTATATATATATATATATATATATATATATATATATATATATTAGGACTGTGAATCTTTGGGTGTCCCACGATTCGATTCAATATCGATTCTTGGGGTCACGATTCGATTCAAAATAGATTTTTTTTTCAATTCAACACGATTCTCGATTCAAAAGGATTCTCTATTCATTCAATACATAGGATTTCAGCAGGATCTACCCCAGTCTGCTGACATGCAAGCAGAGTAGTAGATTTTTGTAAAAAGCTTTTATAATTGTAGAGGACAATGTTTTATCAACTGATTGCAATAATGTAAATTTGTTTTAACTATTAAATGAACCAAAAATATGACTTATTTTATCTTTGTGAAAATATTGGACAGTGTGTTGTCAAGCTTATGAGATGCGATGCAAGTGTAAGCCACTGACACTATTGTTCTTTTTTTTTAATTTTTATAAATGTCTAATGATAATGTCAATGGGGGATTTTTAATCACTGCTATGTTGAAATTGTAACTAATATTGATACTGTTGTTGATAATAGTAATTTTTGTTTCACTACTTTTGGTTTGTTCTGTGTCATGTTTGTGTCTCCTCTCAATTGCTCTGTTTATTGCAGTTCTGAGTGTTGCTGGGTCGTGTTTGGTTTTGGAATTGTATTGCATTGTTATGGTATTGCTGTGTATTGTTTTGTTGGATTGATTAATTAAAAAATAAATTAATTTTTTTTTTTAAAAATCGATTTTTTAAAAATGAGAATCGATTCTGAATCGCACAACGTGAGAATCGCGATCCGAATTCGAATCGATTTTTTCCCACACCCCTAATATATATATATATATATATATATATATATATATATATATATATTGTAGCTGAGAGAGGCTCCAGCGCCCCCCGTGACTCCGAAGGGAATAAGCGGTAGAAAACGGATGGATGGATGTATATATATATATGTACATACATAATACGAGAGAGAGAAGGTGCCAATCTGGTAACAAATATATATATATATATATATATATATATGTACATATATATATATATATATATATATATATATATGTACACATATATATATATATATATATATATGTACACATATATATATATATATATATATATGTACACATACATATATATATATATATATATATATATATATATATATATATATATATATATATATATATATATATATATATATATATATATATATATATATACAGTTAGGTCCATAAATATTTGGACATTGACAAAATGTTCAGTATTCCAGCTCTGTACTACACCACAATGGATTTGAAATGAAACAATCAAAATGTGCTTTAAGTGCAGACTTTTAGCTTTAATTTGAGGGTATTTACATCCAAATCAGGTGAACGGTGTAGGAATTACAACACATTTTATATGTGCCTTCCAGTTTTTAAGGGACCAAAAGTAATTGGACAATTGGCTACTCAGCTGTTCCATGGCCAGGTGTGTGTTATTCCCTTGTTTTTTTTCCATTTATTTAATTTACAAAGAGCAGATAAAAGGCCTAGATGTCATTTCAAGTGTGGTATATTCATTTAGAATCTGGGGAGGTCATCTCTCAGTATGAAGTCCAAAGAGCTGTCACTATCAGTGAAGCAAGCCATCATTAGGCTGAAAAATCAAAACAAAGCCATCAGAAAGATAGCAAAAACATTGGGTGTGGCCAAATCGACTGTTTGGTACATTCTTAAAAAGAGAGAACGCACTGCTGAGCTCAGCAACACCAAAAGACCTGGAAGACCATGGAAAACAAGTGTGGTGGATGACAGACAAATCCTTTCCCTTGTCAAGAAAAAGCCCTTCACAACAGTTGGCCAGATGAAGAAAACTCTCCAGGAGGTAGATGTATCTGTGTCCCAGTCAACAATTAAGAGAAGACTTCACCAGAGGAAATAGAGAGGTTTCATCACAAGGTGTAAACCATTCGTGAGCCTCAAAAACAGGAAGGCCAGATTAGAGTTTGCCAAGAAACATGTAAAAGAGCCCGTGCAGTTCTGGAGCAATATCTTATGGACAGATGAGACAAAGATCAACTTGTAGCAGAATGATGGAAAGAGAAGAGTATGGAGAAGGGAAGGAACTGCTCAAGATCCAAAGCATACCACCCCATCAGTGAAGCATGGTGGTGGTAGTGGCATGCATGGCTGCCAGTGGAACTGGATCTCTTATATTTATTGATGTGACAGCTGACAAAAGCAGCAGAATGAATTCTGAAGTGTTTGGGGCAATATTATCTGCTCATATTCAGCCAAATGCTTCAAAAGTCATTGGACGGTGCTTCACAGTGCAGATGGACAATGACCCCAAGCATACTGTGAAAGCAACCAAATAGTTTTTTAAGGCAAAAAAGTGGAATGTTCTGCAATGGCCAAGTCAATCACCTGACCTAAATCCCATTGAGCATGAATTTCACTTGCTGAAGACAAAACTGAAGGGAAAATGCCCAAAGAACAAGCAGGAAGTGAAGACAGCTGCAGTGGAGGCCCGGCAGAGCATCACCAGGGACCAAACCCAGCGTCTGGTGATGTCTATGGGTTCCACACTTCAGGCTGTCATTGACTGCAAAGGATTTGCAACAAAGTATTAAAAAGTAACAATTTTATTTATGATTATGTTAGTTTGTCCAATTACTTTTGGTCCCTTAAAAAGTGGAAGGCACATATAAAATGTGTTGTAATTCCTACACCGTTCACTTGATTTGGATGTAAATACCCTCAAATTAAAGCTCAAAGTCTGCACTTAAAGCACATCTTGATTGTTTCATTTCAAATCCACTGTGGTGTTGTACAGAGCTGGAATACTGAAAATTGTGTCAATGTCCAAATATTTATGGACCTTACTGTATATATACACATATGTATATACATACATACACATATGTATATACATACATACACATATGTATATACATACATATATAGACTTAGACTTAGACAAACTTTAATGATCCACAAGGGAAATTGTTCTACACAGTAGCTCAGTTACAATGATGGAAAGTGTAAGGATAGAAAGGACAATGCAGGTATAAATAGACTAAATATAGCGACATAAATATAACATATACGTAATATTTACATAATACTGTATATGTACAGTATTATATACTGATATATTATATTATGTCTATATCATATATACAAAATATAACAATGACCATGTACGCACATGACGACAATATTACAGTATATGTGACTGCTGCAGCTTAAAATAGAGAGTAGATCCAGCCGAAAATAGACATTAAAAACAAACAGAAATAGCTAACATAGAAGGTGTCAAGTAATAGACAGATATCATCTAATGCTGTATGGCGAGTGATTATACAGCTGGATGGAGTGCGGAATGAAGGAGTTCTTGAATCGAACACTGTGGGAACGAAGTTGAAGGAGCCTGTTGGAGTATGAACTCCTCTGTCCCTCAATTGTCTGGTGGAGTGGGTGGGCAGGATTGTCCATGATGGCCAGCAGTTTTTCCAGTGTCCTCCTGTCCCTCATT
>NC_084731.1:71787859-71825359 GCF_033978785.1 Entelurus aequoreus
TTTCATTTGTTGCCACTTCAAATCATCAAAATTAAATGAAATAAACATTTGAATGCATCAGTCTGTGTGCAATGAATAAATATAATGTACAAGTTACACCTTTTGAATGCAATTACTGAAATAAATCAAGTTTTTCAAAATATTCTAATTTACTGGCTTTTACCTGTATGCTCAGGTTGAAATATTGAATCTTTGTTACCTACCTTTAGTGTTCAAAACTATGCTCAGGCTGAAATATTGCACTTTGTTGTTACTATTCTGTGCTACTTTTACCTCTGGAGTTCCCATCCTACAATTCAGCCAGACTTTTTTTGGTCCATGTCTAAAAATAAATACTGATTTTGTTGTTCTGTTTTTTTTGCCAGTGCCATAAAGCCACAATGCTTGGGGATTCGGAGTCTTGAATATTAACCGTCAAATCGAATCGTATCGCTCGGAATCGAATCGGTCTGTAATAAAAGGATATCGTTTTTGAATCGAATCGTAACCTGTGTATCTAGATGCATATCGAATCGTTTATCAGAGAGAGATGTGCAACCCTAATACATATACACACACATATATATATACACATATATATACACACACACACATATATATATATATATATATATATATATATATATATATATATATATATATATATATATATAGAGGTTGAGGTAAAAAACCTAACACTTGTACCATTATATATATATATATATATGTGTGTGTGTGTGTGTGTGTGTGTGTGTGTGTGTGTGTGTGTGTGAGTGTGTGTGTATGTGAAGTGTGCCTGATAATGATAATTGATGAAAGTACTTTGGACAAGTGTGTAATAAATACATCATTAGGATTTACCACCCTCGCTTTGACCCGTAAATGCATCATTTTAGCTGCTCTACATCCTAGAATATATACATAATATACACACAAGTATGTATTTAACAAGTCAATGATAACTAAACACACTTGAAACAACATTAAATGGGGAAAGGTGAGGCTGCTAACATGACAGCTAGGCTAGGCTAGGCTAGGCTAACATGCTAACTCGCAGCAAGTGCGACTTTTAGAGGCCGCGCGGGGAACAAATGTGAATAAATATGTTGGCCATCGCACCTCTTTTGTTCTTCACGCCGTTCTTCTTGGCGACTTGTAACTCCTGCTCGATCTTCTTCTCCAGAAACTCCTGCTTCTTGCTCAGCATCTCCTCCGTCTCGCGGAGCTTCTGGATGGCCTCCTGCGGGCTCGGCCCTTTGCCGCCTTTGCTGCCGCCAAACAGCTTGCCGAACAACGCCATTGCGCGCCAACCACTTGAAAATAATAAGAATTTCAAAATAAATAAAAAAGAAGAAGATGACAATGGAGTCGGTGGGACTTTTGCTTGGACTCCAGCGTCGCCCTGCCTCTCGCTTGTTGATGTTTCGCCACTTCCGGGATAAGGCCCAATGACGTCACCTGTGTCACTTCCGGGACAGGGTTCAATGACGTCACGTTTGTCGCCCTCTGCTGGACAACTGCGCTTTCGCCTACATTTTGTTCGACATATTTGATTATTAGTGGAATTATTAAAAAGACAAAACAAATCATATTCATAACATCCATCCATTTTCTACCGCTTGTCCCTTTTGGGGTCAATTGAATGAATATGTCACTTCTGTTCAAACAGCAGCTCGTGTTTTTGAGGATCTTTGACGAGCATTTTTTTCAGTAACTTCTTAAAAACAGACGATCTTTGACTAGTGTTCTGCAGTCGATCCTAAAACCCATCACAACACTCCTGTTTTATTCAAGATCTTTGTTTAGGATTTGAAGTCCTTGAAAAGAGTAGAGCACTCGCGCCATACAGGATCTTGGACTTCTTTTAATCAGAATCAGAATCAGAATCAGAATAGTTTTATTGCCATTGTTTGAGAACGGGTTTACAAACTAGGAATTTTTCTTGGTGCAAACGTGCGACATAAAACACATATAACACATATTTGGTATAAAAAGAGCTGTGACTGAGCTATCAGATAGACTTAGAAGGGATTCAAGGAATTCAAGGAGCTGCTGTTAGGAGTTATTGTTCATTTGCCTGATGGCCGAGGGGAAAAAACTGTTCAGGTGGCGGGAGGTGTGGGTCTGGATGGAGCGTAGTCTCCTGCCTGAGGGGAGAGGGGAGAATAGTGTGTGTCCAGGGTGAGAAGAGTCAGCGGTGATCCGACCCACACGCCTCCTGGTCCTGGAGGAGAACAAGTCCTGGAGGGATAGGAGCTTGCAGCCAATCACCTTCTCCGCAGCACGTACGATGCGTTGCAGTCTATTCTTATCCTGGACTGTGGCGCCGGGGAACCACACTGTGATGGAGGAGGTCAGGATGGACTCTATGATGGCTGAGTAAAACTGCACCAGCATCTCGGTCGGCACCTTAAGTTTTCTCAGCTGCCGCAGGAAGTACATCCTCTGCTGGGCCTTCTTGATGAGGGAGCTGATGGTCAGCTCCCACTTGAGGTCCTGGGTGATGGTGGTGCCCATGAAACGGAAGGAGTCCACAATGGGGACAGGGGTGGGAGAGTCAATCAGGGTGAGGGGGGATGGTGGGGCTGTGACTTTCCTGAAGTCCATGATCATCTCCACTGTTTTCTGGGCGTTCAGCTCCAGGTTGTTGAGGCTGCACCAGGACGTCAGCCGGTGTACCTCTCTCCTGTAGACGGACTCATCGCCATTCGAGATGAGCCCGATGAGGGTGGTGTCATCCGCAAACTTGAGCAGTTTTACGGATTGGTGACTGGAGGTGCAGCAGTTTGTATACAGGGAGAAGAGCCAGGGGGAGAGTACACAGCCCTGAAGAGTACCAGTGTTTGTGGTTCGACTGTCCGAGACAATCTTCCCCAGCCTTACGTGCTGTCTTCGGTCTGTCAGGAAGTCATTAATCCAACTGCAGAGGGAGTCGGGCACGCTGAGCTGGTAGAGCTTGTCTCGTAGCAGTCCAGGGAGGGTGGTGTTGAAGGCAGAGCTGAAGTCCACTAACAGGATCCTAGCGTAGGTTACTGGGGAGTCCAAATGCTCCAGGATGAAGTGGAGGGCCAGGTTCACTGCATCATCCACAGACCTGTTGGCTCTGTAGGCGAACTGCAGTGGGTCCAGGAGGGGGGCGGTGATGTCCTTGAGGTGGGGCAGGACCAAGCGCTCAAAGGACTTCATGACCACAGACGTCAGCGCGACCGGCTTGAAGTCATTTAGTCCTGTGATCCGTGCTTTCTTGGGGACAGGGACAATGGTAGAGGTCTTAAAGCAGGACGGCACGCGGCATAGCTCCAGAGTGGTGTTAAAAATGTCAGTGAAGACAGGAGCCAGCTGGTCCGCACAGTGTCTGAGAGTGGAGGGGGAGACACCATCCGGCCCGGGGGCCTTCCGCGTATTCAGCTTCAAGAATTGCCGGCGTACATCCTCTTCTTTAATGGAGAGGGTCTTTACAGTCTTATTGTGTTTTTGGAGTCCTGTGATGTCATTGGAGTCCTTTGAGTCCTTTAACTCCTTTAATGATATGCTGGCATTGGTGGGGAGGGTGATGGTGGGGGGAGCATGGCTTTGATGAGCTGAAGGCCGTTCATGACGACAGTAATGTGTGTTGAGGCCCTGAGCGAGAGTCCGGTCATTCAGGGCCTGGGGGGTTTTGGGTTTATAGTTCGTAAGGGTCCCCGCTTCTCCACGCAGCCCCCTTCTTCTTGCGCAGCTGTCGGAGCTTGGGTGTGAACCAGGGCTTGTCGTTGTTATAACAAACCCTGGTGCGCGTTGGAATGATGCGCGCCTCATTGAACTGTATGTATGAGGTCACAGTGTCCGTATACTCGTCCAGATTGTTCGTGGCCGCTCCAATTGCCTCCCAGTCTGTCGTTTCCCAACAAGCACGCAACTCGTCCACAGACTCGGCGGTGAAACACTTAATGTTCCTCATAACAGGTTTAGCCAGTTTCAGTCTCTGTCTGTATGAAGGGATTAAGTGCACCATCACGTGATCTGATAGTCCAAGAGCAGCGCGCGGGACTGCATGAAAAGCCTTGCTCAATGTAGTGTAACAGTGATCCAGCGTGTTCTCCTCTCTGGTTGGGCATTTAATAAACTGTCTATACTTTGGTAATTCCTGGCTCAAATTTCCCTTGTTAAAGTCACCAAGCACGATAACAAGAGAGTCAGGAAAAGACCGTTCCACATGTAAGATCTGTCCTGCGAGCGCGCGCTGAGCGTCACGCACGTCCGCGCCGGGCGGGATGTAAACAGCCACGAGAATGAATGAAACAATCTCACGCGGTGAGTAGAAGGGCTTACAGTGGATGAATAAATATTCCAGAGAAGAAGAACAGTGTTTAAAAATCGCTGTCACGTCTGTGCACCAGCTATTGTTGATAAAGAAGCATAGTCCCCCGCCTCTTTTTTTGCCAGAGAGCGCCGCGTCTCGGTCCGCACGGAGGAGATGAAAGCCCTCCAGTTGAAGCGCGCTGTCCGGGACACTTGCGCTCAGCCAAGTCTCCGTGAAACACAACACACATGATGAGGAGAAGTCCTTGTTCCTTCTCATCAGCAACGCTAGCTCGTCCATCTTGTTGGCAAGTGAGCGGACGTTGGAGAGGAAGATGCCTGGTAGAGGCGTGCGTAATCCCCGTCCGCGAAGACGGACAAGTGCGCCCGCTCGCTTTCCTCGTCGGTGCGTTTTCCCTCTTTTGAGCACAGAATGGACCAAATCCGCAGCTGACGCTAAGATGACCGGTAACAAGTCCATAGGGATGGTGGATCTGATGTTCAGTAGCTCTTCACGGGTGTAAGAGCACCCGGAAACACAATTTATGTACAAAAACAAACAAAACAGAGCGCACGAAAGCACAGAGGCAGCCTTCATCGGCGCCATGATAGACTGAAATATTAAAACCACAATGTCAGCCTCTCTTATAGAGGATCTTTGACCAGTTTTTTTTTTTTTGCTGTATGTCCTCAAAAAGCTGTCATATAGAGCAGTGGTCCCCAACCTTTTTGTACTTGCGGACCGGTCAACGCTTGAAAATTTGTCCCACGGACCGGGGGCGGGGGGGGGAGTAGAATTTATATATATATATTTTTTTATTTCTTGTGCGGCCGCGGCCCGGTACCAAGCGGTCCACGGATCGGTACCGGGCCGCGGCCTGGTGGTTGGGGACCACTGATATAGAGGATCTTTGACGAGGATTTTTTTCAGGAACTTCTTAAAAACGGCAGTGCATTCATGCCACAGATGATCTTCGACTAGTGTTTTGCAGTCGGTCCTAAAACCCATCACAACACTCCTGTTTTATTCAAGATCTTTGTTTAGGATTTGAAGTCCTTGAAAAGAGTGGAGAACTCGCGCCATTCAGGATCTTGGACTTCTTTTAAAAACCATTATGTCATCCTCTCTTATAGAGGGTCTTTGACCAGTGTTTTTTTTTTTACTGTATGTCCTCAAAAAGCTGTCATATAGAGGATCTTTGGCTAGCATTTGTGCAGTAAGACCAGAAGTTCTTAAGGTTTTTGACCCCGGGGCCCAAGCTTTCCACTACAGAGGGCCACGGGGCCCCATTCCAATATGGACGATAAATCTTCATTTGAATCATTTTGAAAAATGATATTGAACAGTTTAACAGGAGAAAACATGATATGAAAGTTAATCACAAAGATTATCATCAAGGCTCAGGTCAGGCTGATTACAAAAATAAATACTAATCAAATACTTTGCAAAAAAGATTAAAATAAAATACATGTACCTACAATTATGCAGTGTTTAGAGAAATACATTTGAACTAAATTAAGAATATCTAGAAAATTCCCACAGAAATTTTGATGGGCCAGCTGCGTGTGCCCTGAAGATGGCGCCAAGTATCCAAATCCATGATTCTTAGGTTTAAACGTACACACTTAAGCTAAAAAGCTAGCAAAAAAACATTAGCATGCTAACCCTAGCTTGCCAATAAAATAGACATTAGCATACTTCTACGATAGCGGCAGGTATTCAAATCCGTGATTTTTAGGTTAAAACATCCAAACTTAGCTAAAAAGCTAGCAAAAAAACCGCTAGCATGCTAATAAAAGAGACGTTAGCATATTTCTAAGATGGCGGCAAATATCCAAATCCATTATTTTTAGGTTTAAACATACAAACTTAGCTGAAAAGCTAGCAAAAAAACATTAGCGTGATGGCGGCGCTTCACGGCGGCAGCTTCTTGCGAGCGCTCCTGGAAGTGTAGACCGATTTGGCAAAAATATCCGTCAATTCAGTCAATTTCATGGCTGGCTCACAGCGTGTTCACTCCGTGATCACTTACGACCGACTTACGATTCTGGATGTGGAGAGATCGGGCCATTTTGGGCTGAAAGATGCGTGTACGGTGGATCTACTCGCTAGCTTGGGAATTCTTCGCGAGCTACATCCAGCAGTGGCCTTTGAAGCAGCGGCGTCCACTACCAGCGGAGACCATCAACGAAAGAGACGTAAGCGGTGCGCTCGGAAGCAGAAGCGGGGGTGTCGGGCGGGGCTAACAACAAAGCTAAAGGCGTTGTTGTTAGCGGGGCTAACGAAAAAGCTAAATGCTAATCCACAAAGAAGCGCTAATAAGGAGTCTGTTAAGCTAGAACTAGCCAGCGCCAGGCTGGATAATCCCTGCACACATAGCAATGCTCATAGAATAATATACAACTCACATAATGTTTTTTCTGCGTCAGACGTGGTCATGCATTTTACTGAGGTGGCAAACAATCTAAAAATTCCTGTCATATCAATTCCTAGATATGGTCGAAATTATTTAAAGTGCACTACGCATAATAAACGTAACATTATTAATATTGCTACTACGGATACTTTCAACAAAAACTCCTCAAAACAGCCCACTACCTATAATATGGGCTTTTTAAACATAAGGTCATTGTCTTCCAAAACGTTATTAGTAAATGAAGTCATTAGAGACAACAATCTTGATGTCGTTGGTCTAGCCGAGACCTGGCTCAAACCAGGCGAATTTTTTGCGCTGGGTGAGGCGTCCCCTCCTGGCTATACGGGAACGCATATTGCCCGTCCCATTAAAAGGGGTGGGGGTGTTGCACAAATATACAACAAAAACTTTAGCCTTACCTCGGACCTAAATAATAAATATAACTCGTTTGAGGTGCTTACTGTGAGGTTTGTCACACCGCTGCCTCTGCACCTGGCTGTCATCTACCGCCCCCCAGGGCCCTATTCGGACTTTATCAATGAATTTTCAGAGTTCGTTGCTGATCTAGTGACGCACGCCGACAATATATTCATAATGGGAGACTTTAACATCCATATGAATACCCCATCGGACCCTCCATGCGTGGCGCTCCAGACTATAATTGATAGCTGTGGTCTTACACAAATAATAAATGAACCCACGCATCGCAACGGTAATACGATAGATCTAGTGCTTGTCAGGGGTGTCACCACCTCCAAAATTACGATACTCCCGTACACTAAAGTAATGTCCGATCATTACCTTATAAAATTCGAAGTTCTGACTCATTGTCAACAAACTAATAATAATAATTGTTGTGTTCATTCAAGTTAATCTTAAATACTGTTCTTATACTTGAATGCCTATTGGTAATGTGTTCTACTGTCTTACTCAGGCTATTTACGTTGTGCCTTTTGATACCTTGAAGCCACCGTAGTTGGGCTGGGCTTTTTGAGGAAGTTACTGAAATAAAGGAGGGTGCTGTTGTGAAGTTGAGCGAGGCTGTTGTGTCTGTTATTTGAACATAACATTTGGCGAACGAGGATGGCTGACACACCTATATTCTCCCTGCCACCTCCGGACCCGTTTCTACCCCTCCCGGGCGATCCTGTCATTCCCTGGAATCAGTGGAAATCGTCTTTTGAGACGTATCTTTTGGCCACAGGTTTGGACAATGCCACTAGCGCGAGGAAGCGCGCCATTCTCCTACACCTGCTTGGAGCGGAGGGGAACAGAATTTTCAATTCTCTCAGCGGTACGCTGGACACTTATGATGCAGTCATAACAGCTTTGAGCGGACATTTTGTAAAATCACAGAATATCCTACTCCGCCGGTTGGAGTTCAGACGAAGATGTCAGCGCCCGGGTGAGTCTGCCAGGCAGTATGTAGCAGATTTAAGAGCCCTATCACAGAACTGTAATTTCGGCAACCTCACTGATGAACTCATTCGAGACCAGCTCATTGAGAAAACGTCTAATCCCAGAGTGCAGGAGGAGTTGTTACTCAAGGATGCAACTTTGACACTTGATGACGCACTAATAATCGCAATACAAGTGGAATCGGCTACTGAATGTGCGGCCAAAATTGCGGAAAATAAGCCTCATAGGCCTACCCCTGTTATTGAACAGTCAGTGCAACAGCTATCAACCTCAGACCCTGATGCTGCTATACAGGTAGCGCGTCCCCAGCCAACACGTCAACAGAGGCGGTGTGGGAATTGTGGCTCCAACCGCCATGCAACAAGGGCCCAGGACTGCCCTGCTAGGGGCCAAACTTGTCGCCGTTGTCAGAAGCCTAACCACTTTGCCAGGTGGTGCCGGTCCGCTCCGGCCGATTACCCTGATGCACAGTCACATGACCCGGCGGTGCCTGTGCGCACTGTAGGCCCCCACTCAGCGACTTTCTCGAGGTGCCCTGTTTACCTGGATGACTGCTGTGTCCCTCTCCTCCTCGACACTGGGGCCAAAGTGTCACTACTGAATGTCGACACCTGCAACCTGCTCTTCCCGAACAGACAGCTACAGCCCCCGTCCACTGCCCTCTGTGGCTACGGCCGCAGCAAAATCGATGTCGTCGGCCTTCTCTACCTCCCGGTTCGCTACACCTCTACAGCTGTGGACCGTTTCCCGTTCCACATCACGCGCCGCGGCGAGAACATCATGGGCCTCGACCTCTTCACTAGCCTGGGTTTTACCCTGCAGGACAACAGCGGTATGCGGATTCTACACGTAGCGTCTCCGAGGCAACACGACCAGCCGGAGCTGTTTAACGGCCTGGGCTGCCTCAGCTCATTTACACACAAGCCACTCCTGGACCACAGCGGGCCTCCCGTGGTCCAGCCCCTTCGCCGTGTTCCCCTGGCTTTGCGGGACGGCGTTACGCAGGAGCTTCAACGCCTCCAGGCTGGTGGAATCATAGAGCCCACCGACGCTTCCCCATGGGTGTCCAACATTGTCATCGCCAAGAAGAAGTCGGGCGGACTGAGAGTCTGCGTCGACCTCCGCCAAGTGAACAAGGCAGTGGTGCCTGACAAATATCCTCTTCCTACGACGGAGGAACTCACTACACACTTCCACGGCTCCCGAGTTTTCAGTAAATTGGACTTGCGCCAGGGCTATTTACAAGTCCCTTTACATAAGGAGAGTAGGGACTTGACAGCGTTTATCACCCACACTGGCCTGTACCGCTACACGAGGATGCCTTTTGGGCTCAATTCAGCGCCGAGTTGTTTCCAGAAAATCATGTCCACAATCCTCGCTAGCTGCACTGGGACTGTGGCGTATCTGGATGATATTGTGGTGCATGGGCCAGATGCTGCCACACACGATGCCCGCCTGGAACAGGTTTTCACCGCACTCAAGCGCCACCATGCCACGCTGAACACAGAGAAGTGTGTTTTCGCTGCACCCGCCATAGACTTTGTTGGGTTCCGTGTCTCCGCCGACGGCATCTCGCCTCTCCAGTCGAACGTGGATGCCATCATCGACGTCCCCACTCCTGCGACGGCCTCCCAGGTGGCATCATTTTTGGGGATGACAGCCTACTACATGCGGTTCCTGCCTCAGTACTCCTCCATTACGGCCCCGCTCAGGATGCTGCTCAGGCAGGAGACACCATGGTCTTGGACTCCCAAGTGCCAGGTTGGTTTCGACGAGTTGAAGCGGCTCCTCACCACGTCTCCGATCCTGGCGCACTTCCAACTGGACAGCCCCACATTCGTGACCTGTGATGCTTCCGCAGTGGCTCTAGGTGCCGTTCTGTCACAGATCCATGATGGCGTAGAGAGACCGGTAGCGTTTGCCTCTCGGGCGCTCAGCCCCACTGAGCAGAAATATTCAGTGGGCGAACGGGAGGCACTCGCCTGTATATGGGCATGTGAGCGTTGGCATCTCTACTTATACGGAAGGTCCTTTACTTTACGGACGGACCACCAGGCCCTGACGACCCTGATGTCTACCTCTGGTGTGGGGCACAGGCCCCTCCGTCTTCACAGATGGTCAGACCGTCTGCAGCAGTATGACTTTCAGCTACAATTCACCCCTGGCAGGAATAACGTGGTGGCAGACTACCTGTCCCGTCCTGCCACCACCCAGGGCCCCGCTGTCTTCCCGGAGGACGAAGAAGACGTGGTCCACCTGGTCCACTCACCATTGAAGGACACTGTCTCCCTTCGTGATTTGGAGACGGCCTCAGCAGCCGAGCCTGTCTTCACCATGCTGCGTGACTACATCAGACACGGTTGGCCTTCCCGTGTCCCACCTGAGCTAGAGCCGTATTCCCGTGTGAAGAACGAACTGTCATGCTGGGGTGAGGCCTGCATCGCCCGGGGACACTGCGCTGTTATCCCAGTAGCCCTCAGAGGGTGTGTCTTACAGATGGCACACCAGGGTCACCTTGGCATAGTCAAAGCCAAGCAAAGGTGCCGTGACACAGTGTGGTGGCCCGCCATCGATCGAGACCTGGAGGGACTCATCCGCTCCTGTGCAGCGTGCCTCACCAGTGGGAAGACTGGGCCACCCGCTTCGCCTCCACTCCAGCCCCTGGACTGGCCAACTAAACCGTGGGACCATCTCCAGCTTGATATCTGTGGTGAGCTGCATAATGTGCCACACCACCAGAGGTTTCTTGTGGTGGTCTACGACCTGCATTCCAAGTGGCCTGAGGTGGCTCCCATGGGAACGGTCACCTCTGCTGCCGTCGTCGCCTTCCTGGACCGCCTGTTTTCCCGTTGGGGTTTACCCCGAGCCATCACCACGGACAACGGTCCTCAGTTCCTGTCCTCGGAGTTCACCGCCTACCTTGCCAGCAAGGGTGTTACTCACATCAGAACCTCCGTCTACCACCCCCAGGCAAACGGGGGGGTGGAAAGGTACAACCAATCACTGAAGAATGGACTGCGTGCTCACATGTCCGAGGGATACTCGCTGGAGGCTGCACTGAATCAGACCCTCCTCCACTACAGGGCGACTGTCCACTCTACAACAGGGGTCTCTCCTGCCAGCCTCATGGTGGGTCGAGAGTTTGTGCTTCCCCTGTCGAGACTCCGCCCACCGATGGCCGCGAGCCCGCGACCATGCTCAGCAGCAGTCAAGTCTCGCGTCAAGGGACAACAAACTTCCATGAAGCAAAGGTTCGATCAGAAGCACAGGGCTAAATGGCCAGCTGTCAGAGTGTCGGACTGGGTCAGAGCGCGCCGGCCCCACCGCGCCAACAAACTGTCAACATTCTGGTCTGCTCCATACCAGGTCAGCCGCCAGCTGGGCCCAGCTTCATTTCAGTTAACCGATGGATCCCGTTGGCACGCTAGCTGCCTGCGCAAGGTACCTGCCCCTCCTCACCAGCCTCACGTCACAGGGGTGGCACCGAACATTCCCGCATTGGGGCCACGCCCTCCGGTGCCCGATCCAGTGGCAGCACCCCTCGCCCAGGCTGTGCCGGTCGCGCAGTGCCCTGCTCCAGCACCGGCCCCACTGCCGGTCCCCCTTGCTCCTGAGCCTCGGCCTGTTAGGGCCCGTGCACGCCCTGAGCGTTTTCAGGACTTTGTGGCCACCTTCCATACTTGAAGTTTTAAGAGAGGAGGGGAAATGTTGTGTTCATTCAAGTTAATCTTAAATACTGTTCTTATACTTGAATGCCTATTGGTAATGTGTTCTACTGTCTTACTCAGGCTATTTACGTTGTGCCTTTTGATACCTTGAAGCCACCGTAGTTGGGCTGGGCTTTTTGAGGAAGTTACTGAAATAAAGGAGAGTGCTGTTGTGAAGTTGAGCGAGGCTGTTGTGTCTGTTATTTGAACATAACAATAATAATAACTACTATAGCAGCCGCAACATTAATGCTGCCACAACGACGACTCTTACTGACCTACTGCCTTCGGTAATGGCACCATTCCCAAATTATGTGGGCTCTATTGATAACCTCACTAACAACTTTAACGACGCCCTGCGCGACACCATTGATAGTGTAGCACCGCTAAAGCTAAAAAGGGCCCCTAAAAGTCATACCCCATGGTTTACAGAAGAAACTAAAGCCCAGAAATTATCATGTAGAAAGCTGGAACCCAAATGGCGTGCGACTAAACTTGAGGTTTTCCATCAAGCATGATGTGATAGTTTAATAACTTATAAACGCATGCTTACCTCAGCTAAAGCTAAATATTACTCAAATCTCATCCACCTCAACAAAAATGATCCTAAATTTTTGTTTAGTACAGTAGCATCACTAACCCAACAAGGGACTCCTCCCAGTAGCTCCACCCACTCAGCAGATGACTTTATGAATTTCTTTAATAAGAAAATTGAAGTCATTAGAAAAGAGATTAAAGACAATGCATCTCAGCTACAACTGGGTTCTATTAACACAGATACGACTGTACAGTATATACGACGGACACTGCCCTCCAAAATAGTTTCTCCCTCTTTGATGAAATAACATTGGAGGAATTGTTAAAATGTGTAAATGGGACAAAACAAACAACATGTTTACTTGACCCAATTCCTGGGAAACTTATCAAGGAGCTTTTTGTTTTATTAGGTCCATCAGTGTTAAATATTATAAACTTATCACTTTCCTCTGGTACTGTTCCCCTAGCATTCAAAAAAGCGGTTATTCATCCTCTACTCAAAAGACCTAACCTCGATCCTGACCTCATGGTGAACTACCGGCCGGTGTCCCACCTTCCGTTTATCTCGATAATCCTCGAAGAAATTGTCGCACAGCAGCTAAATGAACACTTAGCGTCTAACAATCTCTGTGAACCTTTTCAATCCGGTTTCAGGGCAAATCACTCTACGGAGACAGCCCTCGCAAAAATGACTAATGATCTATTGCTAACGATGGATTCTGATGCTTCATCTATGTTGCTGCTTCTTGATCTTAGCGCCGCTTTCGATACTGTTGATCATAATATTTTATTAGAGCGTATCAAAACGCGTATTGGGATGTCAGACTTAGCCTTGTCTTACACTAGAAGTCCCAGCATTTTTCGGTCTACCTAGAAGACCCAGAGAGGGGTGATTTGGCCCGACGCTTTTCCCGAATACACTAATCACTCATTTTGTTATGGTAATGAGGCTGTTAGGGGCAGTTTGTCTAGGTAGACAGAAAAATTATACATGTGGGAAATGCCGAAAGGAGCAATGGCAGTGCCAGGATTGTGAGTGACTGCTCAAATGTATGTCAGTCACGTTTACATGGACATGGTTTTTCATTCTTTGTAAATATGCTTTTTTCTTTGTAAATTTTTTTTTTTAAACTATTTTTGGCACACAAAAATAACAATTGCTTCTGCAACAACCCTCCACACCAAAACTGGGAAAACAGTTGCTTTTTCATTCTTTGTAAATATGTTTTGTTTTGTATTTTTTTTAACAATAAATGTCAGAGTGTTGATCCCTTCATTCTGTTGATCCTTGCAAAAACACACACAACCTACCTCAGAACTAAAGCTTGAGCTGTAAGGTCCCCTCCCCCACACAGGCTCAAGTGGCCCCTGCCAATGTGCCACTAACAGCCACATTTTCATAACAAAAGGAGTGTCCACAGGGGGGACTAGGGCTCAAATGACCCTCTTGTGGGTTTTCTAGGTAAAAAGGCCAATTGGCCCTTCTCTGGGACTTCTAGTAGTCTTGGTTTAACTCTTATCTTACTGACAGGATGCAGTGTGTCTCCCATAACAATGTGACCTCGGACTATGTTAAGGTAACGTGCGGAGTTCCCCAGGGTTCGGTTCTTGGCCCTGCACTCTTTAGTATTTACATGCTGCCGCTAGGTGACATCATACGCAAATACGGTGTTAGCTTTCACTGTTATGCGGATGACACTCAACTCTACATGCCCCTAAAGCTGACCAACACGCCGAATTGTAGTCATCTGGAGGCGTGTCTTAATGAAATTAAACAATGGATGTCCGCTAACTTTTTGCAACTCAACGCTAAGAAAACGGAAATGCTGATTATCGGTCCTGCTCAACACCGACATCTATTTAATAATACCACAATAACATTTGACAACCAAACAATTAAACAAGGCGACTCGGTAAAGAATCTAGGTATTATCTTCGACCTAACTCTCTCGTTTGAGTCACACATTAAGAGTGTTACTAAAACGGCCTTCTTTCATCTCCGTAATATCGCTAAAATTCGTTCCATTTTGTCCACAAACGATGCTGAGATCATTATCCATGCGTTCGTTACATCTCGTCTCGATTACTGTAACGTTTATTTTCAGGCCTCCCTATGTCTAGCATTAAAAGATTACAGATGGTACAAAATGCGGCTGCTAGACTTTTGACAAAAACAAGAAAGTTTGATTATATTACGCCTATACTGGCTCACTTGCACTGGCTTCCTGTGCACCTAAGATGCGACTTTAAGGTTTTACTACTTACGTATAAAATACTACACGGTCAAGCTCCTGCCTATCTTGCCGATTGTATTGTACCATATGTCCCGGCAAGAAATCTGCGTTCAAAGAACTCCGGCTTATTAGTGATTCCCAGAGCCTAAAAAAAGTCTGCGGGCTATAGAGCGTTTTCTATTCGGGCTCCAATATACTTACGCGCCAAACAGCAGCTCAGAGTACCCACCCTTTTTGGATTTACTCGAGGGAGTACTTGAGGGTGCTCCCCCGGGTGATTCCCTCGTTCTACTGGGGGACTTAAACGCTCATATTGGCAACGACAGTGAAACCTGGAGAGGCGTGATTGGGAAGAATGGCCGCCCGGATCTGAACCCGAGTGGTGTTTTGTTATTGGACTTTTGTGCCCGTCACGGATTGTCCGTAACGAACACCATGTTCAAGCATAAGGGTGTCCATATGTGCACTTGGCACCAGGACACCCTAAGCCGCAGTTCCATGATCGACTTTGTAGTTGTGTCATCGGATTTGCGGCCTCATGTTTTGGACACTCGGGTGAAGAGAGGGGCGGAGCTTTCTACCGATCACCACCTGGTGGTGAGTTGGCTGCGATGGTGGGGGAGGATGCCGGACAGACCTGGCAGGCCCAAACGCATTGTGAGGGTTTGCTGGGAACGTCTGGCGTGGAGTCTCCTGTCAGAGAGAGTTTCAATTCCCACCTCCGGAAGAACTTTGAACATGTCACGAGGGAGGTGCTGGACATTGAGTCCGAGTGGACCATGTTCCGCGCCTCTATTGTCGAGGCGGCTGATTGGAGTTGTGACCGCAAGGTAGTTGGTGCCTGTCGTGGCGGTAATCCTAGAACCCGTTGGTGGACACCGGCGGTGAGGGATGCGTCAAGCTGAAGAAGGAGTCCTATCGGGTTCTTTTGGCTCATAGGACTCCTGAGGCAGCGGACAGGTACCGACAGGCCAAGCGGTGTGCGGCTTCAGCGGTCGCGGAGGCAAAAACTCGGACATGGGAGGAGTTCGGGGAAGCCATGGAAAACGACTTCCGGACGGCTTCGAAGCGATTCTGGACCACCATCCGCCGCCTCAGGAAGGGGAAGCAGTGCACTATCAACACCGTGTATGGTGAGGATGGTGTTCTGCTGACCTCGACTGCGGATGTTGTGGATCGGTGGAGGGAATACTTCGAAGACCTCCTCAATCCCACCAACACGTCTTCCTATGAGGAAGCAGTGCCTGGGGAATCTGTGGTGGGCTCTCCTATTTCTGGGGCTGAGGTTGCTGAGGTAGTTAAAAAGTTCCTCGGTGGCAAGGCCCCTGGGGTGGATGAGACCCGCCCGGAGTTCCTTAAGGCTCTGGATGGTGTGGGGGTGTCTTGGTTGACAAGACTCTGCAGTATCGCGTGGACATCGGGGGCGGTACCCCTGGAATGGCAGACCGGGGTGGTGGTTCCTCTCTTTAAAAAGGGGAACCGGAGGGTGTGTTCTAACTATCGGGGGATCACACTCCTCAGCCTTCCCGGTAAGGTGTATTCAGGTGTACTGGATAGGAGGCTTTGCCGGATAGTTGAACCTCGGATTCAGGAGGAACAGTGTGGTTTTCGTCCTGGTCGTGGAACTATGGATCAGCTCTATACTCTCGGCAGGGTCCTTGAGGGTGCATGGGAGTTTGCCCAACCAGTCTACATGTGCTTTGTGGACTTGGAGAAGGCATTCGACCGTGTCCCTCGGGAAGTCCTGTGGGGAGTGCTCAGAGAGTATGGGGTATTGGACTGTCTGATTGTGGCGGTCCGTTCCCTGTATGATCAGTGTCAGAGCTTGGTCCGGATTGCCAGCAGTAAGTCGGACACGTTTCCGGTGAGGGTTGGACTCCGCCAAGGCTGCCCTTTGTCACCGATTCTGTTCATAACTTTTATGGACAGAATTTCTAGGCGCAGTCAAGGTGTTGAGGGGATCCGGTTTGGTGGCTGCAGGATTAGGTCTCTGCTTTTTGCAGATGATGTGGTCCTGATGGCTTCATCTGGCCAGGATCTTCAGCTCTCACTGGATCGGTTCGCAGCTGAGTGTGAAGCAACTGGGATGAGAATCAGCACCTCCAAGTCCAAGTCCATGGTTCTCGCCCGGAAAAGGGTGGAGTGCCATCTCCGGGTTGGGGGGGAGATCTTGCCCCAAGTGGAGGAGTTCAAGTACCTCGGAGTCTTGTTCACGAGTGAGGGAAGAGTGGATCGTGAGATCGACAGGCGGATCGGTGCGGCGTCTTCAGTAATGCGGACGCTGTATCGATTCGTTGTGGTGAAGAAGGAGCTGAGCCGTAAGGCAAAGCTCTCAATTTACCGGTCGATCTACGTTCCCATCCTCACCTATGGTCATGAGCTTTGGGTTATGACCGAAAGGACAAGATCAAGGGTACAAGCGGCCGAAATGAGTTTCCTCTGCTGGGTGGCGGGGCTCTCCCTTAGAGATAGGGTGAGAAGCTCTGTCATCCGGGGGGAGCTCAAAGTAAAGCCACTGTTCCTCCACATCGAGAGGAGCCAGATGAGGTGGTTCGGGCATCTGGTCAGGATGCCACCCGAACGCCTCCCTGGGGAGGTGTTTAGGGCACGTCCGACCGGTAGGAGGCCACGGGGAAGACCCAGGACACGTTGGGAAGACTATGTCTCCCGGCTGGCCTGGGAACGCTTCGTGATCCCCCGGGAGGAGCTGGACGAAGTGGCTGGGGAGAGCGAAGTCTGGGCTTCCCTGCTTAGGCTGCGGCCCCCACGACCCGACCTCGGATACGCGGAAGAAGATGGATGTATGGAGGTATAAACTAGCAAAATTGGTTAAAAAGCTAGCAAAAAACGTTAGCATGCTAACCCTTGCATGCTAATAAAATAGACATTAGCATACTTCTACGATGGCTCCAGGTATTCAAATCCGTGATTTTTAGGTTTGAACATACAAACATAGCTAAAAAGCTAGCAAAAAATGTTAGCATGCTAATAAAAGAGATGTTAGCATACTTCTAAGATGGTGCTGAGCATCAAAATCCATGTTTATTATATGGTAAATTAGGTTTAAACTAGCAAAATTAGTTAAAAAGCTAACATAAAACGTTAGCATGATGACATGGTAGAAGATAGCATACTTTTGGGTTTTAAAAGTCACTATTTTTAGGTGTAACCTTAAAAAATTTGCTCACAAAATAGTATAAAACGTTGACATGTTAATATAAAAGACGTTAACATACTTCCAAGATGGTGCCAAATATCAAAAACGGGGATTTTTAGGTTAAAACATTCAAAATATGCTAAAAAAAGCTATCTTAAAACATTAACATGCTAACGTTAGTATGCTAGAATGTGAAGTGAAGTGAAGTGAATTATATTTATATAGCGCTTTTCTCTAGTGACTCAAAGCGCTTTACATAGTGAAACCCAATATCTAAGTTACATTTAAACCAGTGTGGGTGGCACTGGGATCAGGTGGGTAAAGTGTCTTGCCCAAGTACACAACGGCAGTGACTAGGATGGGGAAGCGGGAATCGAACCTGGAACCCTCAAGTTGCTGGCACGGCCACTCTACCAACCGAGCTATGCCGCCCCATGAGTGACCGGATAAGAGCAAATATTAAAATGCCATATTTGTAGGCGTCACGTATACAAAAATACCTAAAAAGCCAGCATAAAACACTAGCATGCTAATGTTAGCATGCTTGTATAATAACTGTTTCTTAAACTTTCAATAAAAATAAAGTACAAATTAAAATATAGCTTCACCACTTTAATCATATTTGTTGCGCATAGGAAACTTCCCTGTAACTTCTTCTGTTTGATGTTGTCCTTACTGCCACAAGTGGTGTAAAAGTGTATTACACCTGAGTACTTGTGTGATGTTGTCGTTACTGCCACAAGTGGTGTAAAAGTGTATTACACCTGAGTCTAAATGTCTATGGGGGCCTCCAGGAGCCGCTTGGTTAAGAAACAGTTAGAGATCATTAAAAAGTGAAGTTTTCATCCTAAATGACAAATAATGAAACCATCAGGCTCATTATTGACAATTAGTGGCAATGTAATATTTAATATTCAGTGTAAGTGAGGTGATATTACTTAATATTGCATCATCAATGTGATATTACAAAATATTTAATCATCAATGTGATATTACCTAATATTTAATCAATGTCATATTATGTAATATTTTTTCATCAAGGTGATATTACGTAATATTTCATCATCAATGTGATATTACCTAATATTTAATCATCAATATGATATTTCATCATCAATGTAATGTTATGTAATATTTCATCATCAAGGTGATATTACCTCATATTTCATCATCAATGTGATATTACCTCATATTTCATCATTAATGTGATATTGTGTAATATTTCATCATCAATGTAATAGCGCCTAATATTTCATCATCAATGTGATATTATGTAATATTTCATCATCAAAGTGATATTACCTAATATTTCATCATCAATGTGATATTACCTAATATTTCATCATCAATGTGATATTATGTAATATTTCATCATCAATGTGACATTACCTAATATTTCATCATCAATGTGATATTATGTAATATTTCATCATCCATGTGATATTACCTTATTTCATCATCAATGTGATATTACCTAATATTTCATCATCAATCTGATATTACCTAATATTTCGCCATCAGTGTCCATCCATCCATCTTCAACCGCTTATCCGGAATCGGGTCGCGGGGACAACAGCACGAGATGCCCGAACCACCTAAGCTGGCTCCTTTCCAAGCGGAGGAGCAGTGGCTCTACTCCGAGTCTCTCTCAGGTGACTGAACTTCCCACCCACTGGAAACGGATCCGACTTATATCCAAGCACCAGGACACAACTCTCGCTTTGGTTGTACAGAGATTGGATGGCCCTCAGCAGGGTTCCCCTCACCCCGTACTCCCTCAGCACCGCCCACAGGATCTCCCGGGAGATCCGGTCATACGCCTTCTCCAAATTCACAAAGCCCATGTAGACTGGATAGGCATACTCCCAGGCCTTCTCTAGGATTCCTGCAAGAGTAAAGAGCTGGTCAGTTGTTCCACCACCAGGACGGAATCCACATTGCTCCTCTTGAATCTGAGGTTTGACTATCGGCCGGACCATCCTTTCCAGTACCTTGGCGTAAACTTTCCCAGGGAGGCTGACTAGTGTGATACCCCTGTAATTAGCACAGACCGTTTGGTCCCCCTTTTTGAATAGGGGAACCACCACCCCAGTCTGCCACTCCCTCGGCACTGTCCCAGACTTCCACGCAATGTTGAAAAGGTGCATCACCCAAGACAGCCCCTCAACACCCAGATCCTGCAGCATTTCTGGACGGATCTCGTCAACCCCCGGAGCTTTGCCACTGTGGAGTTGTCTAACTACCTCAGTGGCTTCATTCCGAGAGATCGACGTCGATCCCCCATCATCCTCAGGCTCCGCTCCTGTCAGGGAGGGTGTGTCTGATGTAGTTGGGTTCAGGAGTTCCTCAAAGTGCTCTTTCAAACGCCCTACGACTTCCTCACTTGAAATCAGCAGAGTCCCATCCTTGCTGTACACAGCTTGGATGGTTCCCTGCTTCCCTCTCCTGAGGTGCCGTATGGTCTTCCAGAACAGCTTTGATGCCGCCCGATTGTCTTTCTCCATGGATTCTCCGAACTGCTCCCATATCCTCTGCTTAGCCTCGTCCACAGCCACGGCCCTTCGGGCCTGTCGGTACCTTGCAACTGCCTCCGGAGTCCCCTGGGATAACATACCCCGGTAGGACTCTTTCTTCAGTCGGGCGGCTTCCCTGACCACCGCTGTCCACCAAGGTGTTCGAGGGTTACAACCCTTTGAGCTTTGAGGCACCTAAGACCTTCTGGCCACAGCTCGCAGCTGCAGCTTTAGCAATAGAGGTTTTGAACATTGCCCATTCCTATTCAATGTCCCCAACCTCCACAGGGATGGCAGAGAAGTCCTGCCGGAGGTTGGAGTTGAAGTCCTTCCAGCCAGAGGACTCCTCCAAACGTTCCCAGTTCACCCGCACTACATGCTTGGGTTTGCCAGGTCTGTCCAGAGGTTCCCCCGCCATCTGACCCTACTCACCACCAGATGGTGATCAGTTGACAGTTCAGCCCCTCTCTTCACCAGAGTGTCCAAAACATATGGCCTCAGATCAGCTGATACGATTACAAAATCGATCATTGATCTTTGGCCTAGGGTGCTCTGGTACCAGGTACACCTATGAGTATCCTTATACTTGAACATGGTGTTTGTTATCGCAAGTCCATGACTAGCACAGAAGTCCAATAACAACCCACCACTCAGGTTCAGATCAGGGAGACCGTTCCTCCCAATCACGCCAGTCCAAGTATCACTGTCATTGCCCACGTGCGCGTTGAAGTCTCCCAGCAAGACTATGGAATCCCCTGCCGGCGCCCCATACAGGACCCCATTCAAGGTATCCAAGAAGGCCGAATACTCTGAACTCTTGTGTTTGGTGCGTATGCACAAACAACAGTCAGAGTTTTCCCCCTCCAACCCTAAGGCGAAGGGAGGCGACCCTCTTGTCCACTGGGGGGTAACTCCAACGTACAGGCACTCAGCCTCCGGCCTAGCTCCGGAGGAGGGCCCCGGGCTTCCTCCGGGCCGGGTGACACATCTTCTCTTAGCCATCAGTGTGATATTAACTAATATTTCATCATCAATGGGATATTATCTAATATTTCATCATCAATGTGGTATTATATAATATTTAATCATTAATGTAATATTGTGTAATATTTCATCATCAATGTGATATTCTTGTATATTTCATCATCTATGTGATATTATGTAATATTTCATCATCAATGTGATATTACCTAATATTTCATCATCCATGTGATATTATGTAATATTTAATCATCAATGTGATATTACGTAATATTTCATCATCCATGTGATATTACCTAATATTTAATCATCAATAGGATATTACATATTTCATCATTAATGTGATATTATGTAATATTTCATCATCCATGTGATATTACGTAATATTTCATCATCAATGTGAGGCGATATTACGTAATATTTCATCATCCATGTGATATTACCTAATATTTCATCATCAATGTGATACCTAATATTTCATTATCAATTTGATAGTACGTAATATTTCCTCCTCCATGTGAGGTGATATTACGTAAAATTTCATCATCCATGTGAGGTGATATTATGTAATATTTCATCATCAATGTGAGGGGGTATTACGTTATTTTTCATCATCCATGTGATATTATGTAATATGTGAGGTTATATTATGTAATATTTCATCACAAATGTGCTATTACATAATATGTGAGGTGATATGTAATATTTCATCATCCATGTGATATTTCACCATCAATGTGAGGTGATATGTAATATTTCATCATCCATATATTACATATGTGAGGTGATATGTAATATTTCATCATCCATGTGATATTTCACCATCAATGTTTGATGATATTACATAATATGTGAGGTGATATGTTTCAATAAGTGATATTGTTGTGTTGTCATGGAGATAAAAGACAGTGTAATAGAAGCAACATGTGATGTTTATCATAAACAGCAGAAGCATTGTGGTTGTACAGTGAGTATAAACACACCTCTCATTATCATCATCATCATCATCATCATGATGATGTTTAAAGTATAATTTAGCATCCAAGTATTGACATGAAGTTCACTGCTCAGGAACATCGCTAGAAAAAGTGCAGTCTGGGGGAAAAAAAGTCATCTTTGAATCAGAGAGAGGATACGTGTGTGTGTGTGTGTGTGTTTTGTAAGCATTGAGTGCATCATGAGTCATGTCTGCTGCATCCTTGTCAACATTCACACTTCATCTCCATCCTTACAACATGATGACAACATGGAGGAGGAGGAGAAGAAGACATGGTCATCAACATGTCCATGATGAAGTCTACAGGATAAGTTTTCCCAGGATGACTCCCAGCACGAAGAAGAGCACACACAGTGCCAACACACGACTGCTCAGCAGGCCTTCCTCCCTGGCCGCCATGATGGGGGCGGAGTCAAGGGGCAGGGCCACTGAGGTGGTCTTCCTCTTCCGGAGCCCATCGTTCTCCTGCCATGAAGAAGAAGGATGACTTCATTAAGTATTCAATTACTCCTTCTACAATGTAACTTTAGGTATTTAAGTACTCATTAAGTATTCAAATACTCCTTCTACAATGTAACTTAAAGTATTCAAGTACTCCTTCTACAATGTAACTTCAAGTATTCAAGTAATCATTAAGTATTCAAGTACTCCTTCTACAATGTAACTTTAAGTATTTATGTAATCATTGAGTATTCAAGTACTCCTTCCACAATGTAACTTTAGGTATTTATGTGATCATTGAGTAATCAAGTACTCCTTCTACAATGTAACTTTAGGTATTCAAGTAATCATTAAGTATTCAAGTACTCCTTCTACAATGTAACTAAGTATTCAAGTACTCCTTCTACACTGTAACTTGTAGTTTTCAAGTACTCCTTCTACAATGTAACTAAGTATTTATGTACTCATTAAGTATTAAAGTACTCCTACTATGTAACTTAAAGTATTCAAGTACTCTTTTGACACTCTAACTTAAAGTATTCAAGTACTCCTTCCACAATGTAACTTAAAAGTATTCAAGTACTCCTTCCACAATGTAATTTAAAGTATTCAAGTACTCATTTGACACTGTAACTTAAAGTATTTATTAACTCATTTTGCATTGTAACTTAAAGTATTCATGTACTCATTTTACAATGTAACTTATAGTATTCAAGTACTCTTGACACTAACTTATAGTATTCAAAGTATTCCTTTGACACTGTAACTTAAAGTATTCAAGTATTCCTTTGACACTGTAACTTAAAGTATTCAAGTATTCATTTGACAGAGTAAAAGTCATCAAGTGATACTCTATAAACTTCAGTACATGTCATGAAGTTTATTGACCTTCACTAGTCAACAGGTCATGTCATGCAGGGAGTATCTTTACTTTATTTGGCTTGTATTGAGTGAGTATCTTTACTTTATTTGGCTTGTACTGAGTGAGTATCTTTACTTTATTTGGCTTGTACTGAGTGAGTATCTGCCCTGCGATGAGGTGTCGACTTGTCCAGGGTGTACCCCGCCTTCTGCCCGAATGCAGCTGAGATAGGCTCCAGACGGGGTACCCCCCGCGACCCCAAAAGGGACAAGTGGTAGAAAATGGATGGATTGGATGGATGAGTGAGTATCTTTACTTTATTTGGCTTGTATTGAGTAGCCATCACCTCCTTGTTGACACTTACTTGCATGATAGTAAAAAAACGAGCTAAGCACCAAGTGAGTATTTGTTGTGGTGTATTTGATGCTAAAGTACAAACCCCGTTTCCATATGAGTTGGGAAATTGTGTTAGATGTAAATATAAACGGAATACAATGATTTGCAAATCATTTTCAACCCATATTCAGTTGAATATGCTACAAAGACAACATATTTGATGTTCAAACTGATAAATTTTTTTGTTGTTGCAAATAATCATTAACTTTAGAATTTGATGCCAGCAACACGTGACAAAGAAGTTGGGAAAGGTGGCAATAAATACTGATAAAGTTGAGGAATGCTCATCAAACACTTATTTGGAACATCCCACAGGTGAACAGGCAAATTGGGAACAGGTGGGTGCCATGATTGGGTATAAAAGTAGATTCCATGAAATGCTCAGTTATTCACAAACAAGGCTGGGGCGAGGGTCACCACTTTGTCAACAAATGCGTGAGCTAATTGCTGAACAGTTTAAGAAAAACCTTTCTCAACCAGCTATTGCAAGGAATTTAGGGATTTCACCATCTACGGTCCGTAATATCATCAAAGGGTTCAGAGAATCTGGAGAAATCACTGCACGTAAGCAGCTAAGCCCGTGACCTTTGATCCCTCAGGCTGTACTGCATCAACAAGCGACATCAGTGTGTAAAGGATATCACCACATGGGCTCAGGAACACTTCAGAAACCCACTGTCAGTAACTACAGTTGGTCGCTACATCTGTAAGTGCAAGTTAAAACTCTCCTATGAAAGGCAAAAACCGTTTATCAACAACACCCAGAAACGCTGTCGGCTACGCTGGGCCTGAGCTCATCTAAGATGGACTGATACAAAGTGGAAAAGTTTTCTGTGGTCTGACGAGTCCACATTTCAAATTGTTTTTGGAAACTGTGTACCTCGTGTCCTCCGGACCAAAGAGGAAAAGAACCACCGGGATTGTTATAGGCGCAAAGTTGAAAAGCCAGCATCTGTGATGGTATGGGGGTGTATTAGTGCCCAAGACATGGGTAACTTACACATCTGTGAAGGCGCCATTAATGCTGAAAGGTACATACAGCTTTTGGAGCAACATATGTTGCCATCCAAGCAATGTTACCATGGACGCCCCTGCTTATTTCAGCAAGACAATGCCAAGCCACGTGTTACATCAACGTGGCTTCATAGTAAAAGAGTGCGGGTACTAGACTGGCCTGCCTGTAGTCCAGACCTGTCTCCCATTGAAAATGTGTGGCGCATTATGAAGCCTAAAATACCACAACGGAGACCCCCGGACTGTTGAACAACTTAAGCTTTACATCAAGCAAGAATGGGAAAGAATTCCACCTGAGAAGCTTAAAAAATGTGTCTCCTCAGTTCCCAAACGTTTACTGAGTGTTGTTAAAAGGAAAGGCCATGTAACACAGTGGTGAACATGCCCTTTCCCAACTACTTTGGCACGTGTTGCAGCCATGAAATTCTAAGTTAATTATTATTTGCAAAAAAAATTAAAGTTCATGAGTTTGAACATCAAATATCTTGTCTTTGTAGTGCATTTAATTGAATATGGGTTGAAAAGGATTTGCAAATCATTGTTTTCCCTTTATATTTACATCTAACACAATTTTCCAACTCATATGGAAACGGGGTTTGTACATCTTTTATAATACAAACATGATATCAGATGTCTGCACACTGAAAATGAAATCATGCGGACATCTTTTTCATATTTTTCATTTAGAAAAGCAATACAATATTTATTGTGACCATCCCTCACTTTTGGTGCCCATTAAAGGTCCCGGGGACCCAAAAGGGTCTCAGTCAAAGTGTCAAAAATAAATCATGTATTATCTTTTTTTTTTTTTACTTTGAACACTTAAATATCTATATACAGTGTGTGTGTGTGTATATATATATATATATATATATATATATATATATATATATATATATATATATATATATATATATATATATATATATATATATATATGAATGAAATAATTTTATTCTGGTCATATAATCAACCATCAACCATTTTGTGTGACAGTACAGATTATGCATATTTAACAATCATACACATTTACACAAAAAAATAAAATAAAATAAAAAGAATGACCGAAAAAGGAATAGGCTGAAGCCAAAGCTTATATTTGCCTATCCTATACCTTCACTGAAAATTAGATTGCCTGGAACATCAACGTTAAAAAAATCAATGGGATGAAATTAATTGTTTGCTATATTTTATAATTTTCAATTATTTCACCTTTCAAGGCTTTCTTAAACCTTAACAAAGAACTACATGTCTTCAACTCGCCACTGAGCTTGTTCCACCATTTAACTCCTAAAACTGAAATACATTTGTATTTTATATTCCTTCTTACTTTACCTATTTCAAAAATCAATATCCCCCGTAAATTATAGTTTTCTCCTCTTAATTGAAATAACCTAAGAATACAAGCTGGAAGGCTGTTGTTCTTTACTCCAAACATAATTTCCATTGTTTTTAAAAACACAATATCTGAAAGTTTTAACACATTAGAACTTATAAAAAAATTGATTGGTATGTTCATAGTAGCACGCTTTGTGTATTATTCTAATTACCCTTTTTTGAAGTTTAATTATTGGGTCTAAGTTTGTTTTATAAACATTTCCCCAAATTTCAACACAATATGTTAAATATGGAAAAATAAAAGAATAATGTAACACATGTCTTATTCAGCATGTGTCTTGCTTTATAAAGAATAGCAATGGAATTGGATATTTTTCCCTTTATATATTCAATATGCGGTTTTCCAACATAATTTATGATCAATTATTATTCCCAAGAATTTAGTTTCATATACTCTATCAATTTCCACTAGATTTAATTTTAATTTTGCTTCACAATTTGTCCTTGCACAACTAAACACCATAAATTTAATTGTCTTATCATTTAATGATAACTTATTAATAACAAACCATTTTTTTTTAGCTGAATCAACTCAACCTCTAGTATCCTCAACACTTCCTTCAAGTCTTCTCCTGAACAATATACATTTGTATCATCTGCAAACATAATACATTTCAATTTATGATGTTCAAGCCAGCCAAGTCCAGGTCCCTGGTTTTGAGGAAGGGGAGAGTGGAGGACAAACACCGCTTCAGCCTGGATGAAGTCCCCATACCATCAGTATCAGAGAAGCCTGTGAAGAGTCTGGGGAAGATCTTTGACAGCACCCTAAAGGAAAAGGCAGCAGTGCAGCCAGCCCATGTGGAGCTGAAGACCTGGCTATCAGCAGTGGACAAGTCGGGCCTCCCCGGGAAGTTCAAGGACTTTGGAAGTCAGAACCAGCAAGACTCAAGTTCCTGATCCAGTCAGTGTATGATGCCCTCCCAAGTCCATCTAATCTTCATTGCTGGGGGCTAGCAGAAACACCTGAATGTCCATTGTGCACGGCACGGGGTTCCCTGGAGCACATCCTGAGCTGCTGCCCTAAAGCCCTGGGAGAGGGGAGGTACACATGGCGCCACGACCAGGTGCTGAAGGCAGTAGCAGACACCATTGGCACTGCAATCCATCAGACCAAACACCAGCTCCCAGTCACGCATAACATCTCCTTCGTCAAGGCAGGGGACAAACCACAGGCAGGACGTAAGGCCCCAACCGGACTGCTAGCCACAGCCCGTGACTGGCAGCTTCAGGTGGATCTCGGCAGACAGCTGAAGTTTCCAGAGCGCATAGCAAGGACATCACTGAGGCCAAACCTTGTGTTAACTTCTGACTCAACGAAGCATGTTGTGCTGCTAGAACTTACAGTCCCCTGGGAAGACCAGGTGGAGGAGGCCCATGAGCAAAAGAAGGCCAAATACCTTGAGCTGGTCGAGGCATGCAGAGAGAGCGGCTGGAGGGCCAGCTGTGAGCCTATAGAAGTGGGCTGCAGGGGCTTTCTAGGGCAATCTGTGCATCGAGCATTCAGACTTCTTGGAATCAGAGGGTTGCTGGAGAGAAAAGCCACCAGAAATATCAGCGAGGCTGCTGAGAAAGCCTCAAGGTGGTTGTGGATCAAGAGGGGAGACGGATGGAGGAGTACGCTGCTTGGTCACAAGCCGGGGCCTGATCAGCCCCGGTTGGGTCGCCCAGGCGAGGGTGTATAGAGATCAAAGACCCGAAACACCCAATGAACCTCGGTTCTTTACTGAAGATGTGTCCAAGCTGCACCGCAAGGTGTTCCTCAAATCTAGTATGAGTGGCCTAGCCAGTGACTTCCAGGAAAGTCTGGATGACAACCGTGAAAAAGTGGTGACAACTGGAGAGACAGTGGACAGCCCGGACAGACGGCAACGGGGCAGTAAAGGTTAGCACCCTGCACTGCAGCTCCCGTGAGGGAGCACCCACAAAACGCTACAGAAAGCCCTAAAGAAAGATACCCCGAGGGGTGCCCGAGCGGGGGGGAGGATGAGCACCCCAAACTGACGGATCTTTTGGTACCAGACATACGCGATGGATTATCGACAACGATAGCAACCTGTTTTTGTGACAAGGTCTGTAAGAACCTGAGAGGCCTGAGGATCCACCAGACCAGGATGGGCTGCATAAGGAGAAAGCAAGCTGAGCAACGCACAGAGCCAGTGCCTAGTACTGACCCTGGTGAGACGGAGGAGAAGCAGGAACCGGAGTCACCCCACAGTGTCCAGAACCTCCAAGCTCAACATGCTGCACCCGGCAAACCATCTGAACAGCGCCGGGTCTTATGGCCTGCTGCAAACAAGGAATCTGAATGGCGACACTTTGATGAGGATGTTGATGCTACCCTTGATGCAGCATGCAGAGGGGAAGTTGATCGGTGACTGTAGCTGATGAGCACACTGATCATCAGCATGGGTGCTGAGAGATTCAGCATCAAACAATCCAAGGCTCAGAACATCGCCAGGACAAATCGGCGGGAGACCAAGATCGCCCAGATCAGGAAAGAACTGAGGGCCTTAAAACAGCAGTATAAGAGGGCGAGTGAGGAGGAAAGACCAGCCCTGTCAGAGCTCAGGGACATCCTAAAGCAGAAGCTCATCTCTCTCCGACATGCTGAGGGGCATAGGAGAAGGGGCAGAGAGAGGGCGCGCAAGCGCACTGCCTTCATAGCAAACCCGTTTGGATTTACGAAACAGCTGCTGGGGCAGAAGTGGAGTGCGACCCTTGTCTGCTCTGAAGAGGAGATCAATCAGCACCTCAGTAACACATACAGCGACAGTAGGAGAGAAGAAGATCTTCCCCCCTGCAGAGGGCTACCCACACCATCAGAACCCTCCTTCCAGTTTAACATCAAAGAGCCCACCTTGGCAGAAGTCAGGGACACCGTCCGAGCCACAAGGACCAGCGCAGCCCCCGGCCCGAGTAGAGTGCCATACAAAGTCTACAAGCATTGCCCGAGACTCCTGGAGAGGCTGTGGAGACTCATCAGGGTAGTATGGCGGAGGGGGAAGGCAGCCAAGCAGTGGCGCCATGCAGATGGTGTCTGGATACCAAAGGAGGAGAATGCAAGTGACATCACGCAGTTCCGCACCATCTCCCAGCTCAGCGTGGAAGGCAAGATCTTTTTCAAGTTTCTTGCCAACAGGTTGACAGAGAACCTCCTGAGGAATTCCTACATCGACACCACAGTGCAGAAGGGAGGAGTCCCAGGCATGCCAGGCTGCTTAGAACACACAGGAGTGGTTACCCAGCTGATCCGGGAGGCAAAGGAAAATCAAGGAGACCTGGCTGTCCTTTGGCTTGACCTTGCCAATGTCTATGGATCCATTCCACACAAGCTTGTGACAACAGCCTTGACGACACATCATGTTCCAGAGAAGATCACTGAACTCATACGAGACTACTACAGTAGTTTCAGTCTGAGATTCACCTCTGGAGAAATAACATCTGCATGGCACCGCCTGGAGAAGGGCATCATCACAGGGTGCACCATATCAGTGGCACTGTTCGCCCTAGCGATGAACATGCTGGTCAAGGCAGCAGAAGTGGAATGCAGGGGTCCGAAGTCCAGTTCCGGCATTTGCCAACCTCCGATCCGAGCTTTCATGGATGATCTGACTGTCACAACAACATCAGTGACAGGGTGTCGGTGGCTCCTCCGCGGACTGGAAAGGATCATCACATGGGCGAGAATGATGTTCAAGCCAGCCAAGTCCTGGTTTTGAGGAAGGGGAGAGTGGAGGACAAACACCGCTTCAGCCTGGATGGAGTCCCCATACCATCAGTGTCAGAGAAGCCTGTGAAGAGTCTGATGAAGATCTTTGACAGCATCCTGAAGGAAAAGGCAGCAGTGCAGTCAGCCCATGTGGAGCTGAAGACCTGGCTATCAGCAGTGGACAAGTCGGGCCTCCCCGGGAAGTTCAAGGCGTGGATATACCAGCATGGCATCCTGCCGAGAATCCTTTGGCCGCTGCTCATCTACGAAGTCCCAGTAACCATTGTGGAGGGCTTCGAACGCAACATCAGCCAGCACCTGCGTAGGTGGCTGGGCTTGCCGAAGAGCCTAAGCAGCATCGCCCTGTATGGGCACACCAACATGCTGCAGCTTCCCTTCACCGGATTGACCGAAGAGTTTAAAGTCACCAGAGCCAGGGAGGTGTTACTTTACAGAGACTCATCTGACACCAAAGTCTCCTCTGCTGGCATCAAGGTCAGAACTGGGAGGAAGTGGAAGGCACAGGAGGCTGTTGACCAGGCAGAAGCAAGGCTGAGACATGGCGTCTTAGTAGGTGCTGTGGCAGTCAGACGAGCTGGGCTGGGTAGCCATACAAGACCACGCTACGACAAAGCCCAGGGTCGAGAGAGACGGCTGATGGTGCAGGGAGAGATCCGTGCAGAGTTTGAGGAGGAACGCCGGAGCAAGACAGTGGCCATGCGCCAGCAAGGAGCCTGGACAAATTGGGACCACGCATCTACTCGGAAGATCACCTGGACAGAACTTTGGAAGTCAGAACCAGCAAGACTCAAGTTCCTGATCCAGTCAGTGTATGATGCCCTCCCAAGTCCATCTAATCTTCATTGCTGGGGGTTAGCAGAAACACCTGAATGTCCATTGTGCACGGCACGGTGTTCCCTGGAGCACATCCTGAGCTGCTGCCCTAAAGCCCTGGGAGAGGGGAGGTACACATGGCGCCACGACCAGGTGCTGAAGGCAGTAGCAGACACCATTGGCACTGCAATCCATCAGACCAAACACCAGCTCCCAGTCACGCATAACATCTCCTTCGTCAAGGCAGGGGACAAACCACAGGCAGGACGTAAGGCCCCAACCGGACTGCTAGCCACAGCCCGTGACTGGCAGCTTCAGGTGGATCTCGGCAGATAGCTGAAGTTTCCAGAGCGCATAGCAAGGACATCACTGAGGCCAGACCTTGTGTTAACTTCTGACTCAATGAAGCATGTTGTGCTGCTGGAACTTACAGTCCCCTCGGAAGACCGGATGGATGAGGCCCATGAGCGAAAGAAGGCCAAATACCTGGTCGAGGCATGCAGAGAGAGCGGCTGGAGGGCCAGCTGTGAGCCTATAGAAGTGGGCTGCAGGGGCTTTCTAGGGCAATCTGTGCATCGAGCATTCAGATTTCTTGAAATCAGAGGGTTGCTGGAGAGAAAAGCCACCAGAAATATCAGCGAGGCTGCTGAGAAAGCCTCAAGGTGGTTGTGGATCAAGAGGGGAGACGGATGGAGCAGTACGCTGCTTGGACAAAAGCCGGGGCCTGATCAGCCCCGGTTGGGTCGCCCAGGTGAGGGTGTATAGAGATCAAAGACCCGAAACACCCAATGAACCTCGGTTCTTTACTGAAGATGTGTCCAAGCTGCACCGCAAGGTTTCTCAAATCTAGATACTGAACAAATATCAATTAAATAAAGTATAAATAACTTAGGTCCCAATACTGAGCCTTGTGGAACCCCACAAGTTACTCTTCTTGGCTGTGATTTGGTCTTATTAATTTCCACATATTGAGATCTATTACTTAAATAACTACTTAACCACAGTTGCGAAACACCTCTTATGCCATAGTTTTCCCATTTTTGCAGAAGTAAGGAATGATTGATTGTGTCAAAAGGTTTACATAAGTCAATAAATACACCAACGGTGTGTTGCTTTTTTTCTATTGCTGTAGCTATGTTTTCTACAAAGTCCATCACTGCTAGGGATGTAGATGATTACTCCTGAATCCATACTGATGGTCATTCAGTAGCTCATGTTTGTCAATCAACTTATCAAGTCTATTTACAAATAATTTCTCAATAATTTTTGCGTTCTCAGGACTGGACTGTGCACCTTATCTCCTTTTGCACTATTTTTCTTTTCTTTCCTTCCTATGTTTTGCATATTTGTAGACTGTCGTACTGATACTGGAGTTGCTTTTAATCTCATTGTACTTGTGTATAGTGACAATAAAAGCTTTTAATCTCATTGTGCCTGTGTATAGTGACAATAAAAGCTTTTCATCTCAATGTACCTGTGTATAGTGACAATAAAAGCTTTTAATCTCATTGTACCTGTGTATAGTGACAATAAAAGCTTTTAATCTCATTGTACCTGTGTATAGTGACAATAAAAGCTTTTAATCTCATTGTACCTGTGTATAGTGACAATAAAAGCTTTTAATCTCATTGTACCTGTGTATAGTGACAATAAAAGGCATTCTATTCTATTCTATAGATCACCTTCAGATATACGTGATGCCATATAAAGTTAGACTATTATGTTTTATGGCTTTTCTGTCAAGGAAAACCCATTTTTTTTGGGCGAAAACACTAAATATTTGATATTGGCCCCTCAAAAATTATTTAAATAAGTAATTGTAGCCATAAACATGTCAACAATTCATATCCACATTGTTTTTGATTCATTATTATTTTAAACAATGACAATTAAAAAAAATCACACTAAAGGTCCTGGAGACCAAAAAGGTCCCATTTAAAGGCCTACTGAAATGATTTTTTTTTATTTAAACGGGGATAGCAGATCCATTCTATGTGTCATACTTGATCATTTCGCGATATTGCCATATTTTTGCTGAAAGGATTTAGTAGAGAAAATCGACGATAAAGTTCGCAACTTTTGCTCGCTGATAAAAAAAAGCCTTGCCTGTACCGGAAGTAGCGTGACGTCACAGGAGCTAGTATTCCTCACAATTCCCCATTGTTTACAATGGAGCGAGAGAGATTCGGACCGAGAAAGTGATGATTACCCCATTAATTTGAGCGAGGATGAAAGATTCGTAGATGAAGAACGTTACAGTGAAGGACTTGAGAGACAGTGATGGACGTACCTTTTTTCGCTCTGACCGTAACTTAGGTACAAGCTGGCTCATTGGATTCCACACTCTCCTTTTTTTTATTGTGGATCACGGATTTGTATTTTAAACCACCTCAGATACTATATCCTCTTGAAAATGAGAGTCGAGAACGCGAAATGGACATTCAGTGCCTTTTATCTCCACGACAATACATCGGCGAAATGCTTTAGCTACGAGCTAACGTGATAGCATCGTGCTTTAACTGCATATAGAAACAAAAAAATAAACCCCTGACTGGAAGGATAGATAGAAAATCAACAATACTATTAAACCGTGGACATGTAAATACACGGTTAATGCTTTCCAGGCTGGCGAAGGTTAACAATGCTGTGCTAACGACGCCATTGAAGCTAACTTAGCAACTTAGCAACGGGACCTCACAGAGCTATGCTAAAAACATTAGCTCTCCACCTACGCCAGCCAGCCCTCATTTACTCATCAACACCCGTGCTCACCTGCGTTCCAGCGATCGGCAGAAGGACGAAGGACTTCACCCGATGCGTTTGGCGGCCCGGAGACGTAGGAAGTCAAGGTGAGGTCGGCGGCTAGCGCGGTTAGCGCGGCTAGCGCTTCAACAAAGTCCTCCTGGTTGTGTTGCTGTAGTCCGCTGCTAATACACCGATCCCACCTACAACTGTCTTCTTTGCAGCCTTCATTGTTCATTAAACAAATTGCAAAAGATGTCCAGAATACTGTGGAATTATGAAATGAAAACAGAGCTTTTTGTATAGGATTCTATGGGGTACCATAACTTCCGTTATACTGACTTCGTCATGCGCATACGTCATCATACCGCGACGTTTCAGCCGGATATTTCCCGGGAAGTTTTAAATGTCACTTTATAAGTTAACCCGGCCGTATTGGCATGTGTTGCAATGTTAAGATTTCATCATTGATATATAAACTATCAGACTGCGTGGTCGGTAGTAGTGGGTTTCAGTAGGCCTTTAAAGTATAAAAAAATAAATTATTTAAAACCTCTAAAGCAGGGGTCTCAGACACGCGGCCCGCGAGACGTTATTTTGCGGCCCGCACCTTGATATGAAAATGTAATGTTAGTGCGCCCCGCAAGTTTTATATGAATGCCGCTTGACAGCATCATACTTGCCAACCCTCCCGATTTTCCGGGAGACTCCCGAATTTCAGGGCTACCATTCTCTCGAATGTCTTCACCCAAACAACAATATTATGGGCATGCCGTGATGTCACTGCCTTTAGCACCCTCTACAACCTGTACAAACAGCGTGCCAGCCCAGTCACATGTTGTATTTGGCTTCCGTACACACGTAAGTGACTGCAAGGCATACTTGGTCAACGGCCACACAGGTCACACTGAGGGTGGCCGTATAAACAAGTTTAACACTGTTACAAATATGCGCCACACTGTGAACCCACACCAAACAAGAATGACAAACACATTTCGGGAGAACATCCGCACCGTAAGACAACATAAACACAACAGAACAAATACCCAGAACACCTTGCAGCCCCAACTCTTCCGGGCTGCAATATACACCCCCCCCCCCGCCCCCGTGCGTCGGTTGAGGTGGGCGGGGTTGGGGGGGCGGGGTTTGGTGGTAGCGGGGGTGTATATTGCAGCCCGGAAGAGTTAGGGCTGCAAGGTGTTCTGGGTATTTGTTCTGTTGTGTTTATGTTGTCTTACGGTGCGGATGTTCTCCTGAAATGTGTTTGTCATTCTTGTTTGGTGTGGGTTCACAGTGTGGCGCATATCTGTAATGGTGTTTATACGGCCAGTGTGACCTGTATGGCTGTTGACCAAGTATGTCTTGCAGTCACTTACGTGTGTCTGGGCCGGCACGCTGTTTGTATGGTGAAAAAGCGGACGCGACGATGGTGGTGATGGTGATGAAGACAAATGACTAAACATGTGATCATAGGGAGGTGGTGATGAAGACATAACTAAACATGTGATCATAGGGAGGTGGTGATGAAGACAAATGACTAAACATGTGATCATAGGGAGGTGGTGATGAAGACATAACTAAACATGTGATCATAGGGAGGTGGTGATGAAGACAAATGACTAAACGTGATCATGGGGAGGTGGTGATGACGAATGACTAAACATGTGATCATGGGGAGGTGGTGATGAAGACGAATGACTAAACATGTGATCATAGGGAGGTGGTGATGAAGACAAATGACTAAACAAGTGATCATGGGGAGGTGGTGATGAAGACGAATGAATAAACATGTGATCATAGGGAGGTGGTGATGAAGACAAATGACTAAACATGTGATCATGGGGAGGTGGTGATGAAGACGAATGACTAAACATGTGATCATAGGGAGGTGGTGATGAAGACGAATGACTAAACATGTGATCATGGGTAGGTGGTGATGAAGACAAATGACTAAACATGTGATCAGGGGTAGGTGGTGATGACTACTTACAGTTTTGGCATCTAGCGGCATGTCGAAGGCACATCTCAACCTGGAGTCCATCAGCTCCTCTGGCTTGGCGTCCTTCCACTGAGGAGGAGGAAGATGAAGAAGATCCTTGAAGGATAGCAGCATCTTCTACTTGGTACTCACCACTCCCTCCATGTCCGTCATGTCGTGAGGAGCCAGCATGGACATGACCATGAATTTGTGTTTGCTCTTCTCGTTGGGGTCGTAGTCGAAAGGCTGCAGCATGACTGTGGAACATCACAACATGATCACCATGGTCTACTGACTGTGGAACATCACAACATGTGGTTTACTGACTGTGGAACATCACAACATGATCACCATGGTCTACTGACTGTGAAACATCACAACATGATCACCATGGTCTACTGACTGTGGAACATCACAACATGATCACCATGGTCTACTGACTGTGGAACATCACAACATGTGGTTTACTGACTGTAGAACATCACAACATGATCACCATGGTCTACGGACTGTGGAACATCACAACATGTGGTTTACTGACTGTGGAACATCACAACATGATCACAATGGTCTACTGACTGTGGAACATCACGACATGTGGTTTACTGACTGGAACATCACAACATGATCACCGTGGTCTACTGACTGTGGAACATCACAACATGATCACCGTGGTCTACTGACTGTGGAACATCACAACATGATCACCGTGGTTTACTGACTGTGGAACATCACAACATGATCACCGTGGTCTACTGACTGTGGAACATCACAACATGATCACCGTGGTCTACTGACTGTGGAACATCACAACATGATCACCGTGGTTTACTGACTGTGGAACATCACAACATGATCACCGTGGTCTACTGACTGTGGAACATCACAACATGATCACCGTGGTCTACTGACTGTGGAACATCACAACATGATCACCGTGGTTTACTGACTGTGGAACATCACAACATGATCACCGTGGTCTACTGACTGTGGAACATCACAACATGATCACCGTGGTCTACTGACTGTGGAACATCACAACATGATCACCGTGGTTTACTGACTGTGGAACATCACAACATGATCACCGTGGTCTACTGACTGTGGAACATCACAACATGATCACCGTGGTCTACTGACTGTGGAACATCACAACATGATCACCGTGGTCTACTGACTGTGGAACATAACATGATCACCGTGGTCTACTGACTGTGGAACATCACAACATGATCACCGTGGTTTACTGACTGTGGAACATCACAACATGATCACCGTGGTCTACTGACTGTGGAACATCACAACATGATCACCATGGTCTACTGACTGTGGAACATCACAACATGATCACCGTGGTTTATTGACTGTGGAACATCACAACATGATCACTGTGGTCTACTGACTGTGGAACATCACAACATGATCACCGTGGTCTACTGACTGTGGAACATCACAACATGATCACTGTGGTCTACTGACTGTGGAACATCACAACATGATCACCGTGGTCTACTGACTGTGGAACATCACAACATGATCACTGTGGTCTACCTCAAACACAAACAATAACATATTTATTATCACTGGAATGGATTTAAGCTGTCTTTAAATTGAAGTGGAGTGGTCATTGTTCTTTTTTTTTTGCAACACCTACAGGTCACATTAATCCATGAAGTTAAACTCATGACACAGTAAATTGAATTATGCGGACACGTTTGTTACTGGATACTTTTTAATCTGCTTTGGAGACTTTGTATGTGTAAGTAATATGTAAGTATAATAAGTAATATGTAAGTATAATAAGTAATATATAAGTATAATAAGTAATATGTAACTATAATAAGTAATATGTAACGATAATTATTTGGTACTTGACTAAATGCTCCCTAGTGTGTGAAAGT
>NC_084731.1:71832859-71877859 GCF_033978785.1 Entelurus aequoreus
GTATGCAGCTGAGCCGCATCAGAGTGGTCAAAGAGCCGCATGCGGCTCCGGAGCCGTGGGTTGCCGACCCCTGGTCTAGACAGCTCAAAGGAGATCAAGCTAAAGCTGCTATCCATAAAATATGCTCAAAAACAGGTGAAACCTGTACAGATTTACAGGATATCAACAATGTCTTTAAAGACTTTTATTCAGAATAATATAAATCTAGTTCAGCTATATCGGTTAATGGTTTAAATGATTTTTTTACTCCATTAAACCTACCTCAACTGAGTCCAAATCATCAGAATTCTTTAAACAATACTATTTCAACAGAAGAACTGCTAAACGCACTGAAATCTTTCTCCGTGAATAAAAGCCCTGGTCCAGATGGATTTGGTGCGGAGTTTTATCAAGCTTTTAGTGAAATACTGTCCCCTATAATACTAAGACTGTTAAATGACTCTTTCGTAAACAATAAACTTCCAAGCTCCTTGTATGAAGCTCATATATGCATAATACCAAAAAAGGGAAAAAATCCACTCGATCCAGCCAATTATATACCTATCTCTCTGCTCAATCTAGACTAGGGATGTCCAGATCCAGGTTTTTGCCCTTCCGATCCGATACCGATGTTGTTTTTGCACTTCCGATCCGATACCGATACTGGCCGAGCATGTATTAAAATTTAAAGTTATTTTGCCTACTTAATTGTCAGATTCATGTTGAAAAGGGTTTTAGTACTCTTGATAACAACTAGCCAGCTGAATTAGGTGAGTTTGAATAATACACAATGGAGATGTTGACGTGCGGAGTTTCAAACACTCTTCATTTTCTAGCAGGGGACTTTTGAAATGATGCTACATATTAGCAGTAATGCTACTTTTTATAGCAACGCTTTTGCCCCGCACTTGACAAATTACGGTTGTCTGTTCGACATATTCCCACTTGAAGCCAAACCACCGCCAGACGATGGACCCCCTGCTGTTTTTCTTGGGAATTAATTCATTCTTCCTTCATTATTACCGCTCACACGGCTACGCTAGCATCACAGCTAACGTTAGCCATGCTGCTACCTCTCTGCTGGGAGAGGGCGTATACGTATGTGACGTATGTAAGAAGGTGCGCTTGCTCTCTGTGAGAAGGAGAAACAAGAAGGAGTGGGAAGAGCCTGTAGTGTAATGCCAGCAGCTAAAAGCAACTGTGTGAGAACGTATACTCGAATATCACGATATAGTCATTTTCTTTATCGCACAGAGACAGCTGACATTTTTACCGGTAACTTTTACTTCACATGGCCGTCTTAACGGTTAGGACACAGACCTGTGGATGTGTTGAAGGTGTGCTGGAAAATGCGAAACGGAAATTAGGGAGCAGCAGAAAAGTGGAATGTATTATTTAAATCGGTGCGTTGGAAAACACGGACCGGATTTTTTTTTTAAAAACTGGATCTGGATCTGGATCGGCATTTTCCCATGCCTTGCCGATACGCATTTTTTGGCAAATATAGGCGGCCGATCTGATCCAAATATCGGATCGGGACATCCCTAATCTAGACCATAAGATTCTAACTAAGGTACTCGTAACAAGGTTAAGCAACCACATAACAGAAATTATCCATCTGGATCAGGTCGGTTTCATCCCGGACAGACCTTCTTTTGGTAATGTATGGAGATTATTGAACTTGTTGTACTCGGACTGCATAGGACACAAAAAGGCAGCCGTCCTGACTCTGGATGCTCATAAAGCTTTTGATTCAATTCAGTGGGCTTATCTACAGTACTTCATGTTCTCAAATTATTTGGGTTGGGAGAACATTTTATAAAATGGGTTAAAATAATTTATTTTGCACCAAAATCTAATGTCATAACTAATAATGTAATATCGGATAGTTTATAATTGCATCGCGGCGTGAGACAGGGCGATTGCCTTTCACCCTTACTTTTCAATTTGGCCCTAGAACCACTGGCTATTGGTTTAAGAATGAACTCCAATATTAAAGGATTTTCAAAAACTTCCAAAATATATTACAGCTGTGTTGCTGCTCGGGACGGTCTTGGCCAAAAGACTCATTCTCAAGACTGGAAAAGCCCATCTGCACCCAACTTCAGGAACTGGCTAAATGAACTTGTGAATGTAATGACTCTTGAAAAAATAAGATTTATAAACTCTGCAAGTATGAATAAATGAGAACTAACCTGGAAACCTTTACTGACATATATTGTATCATAATTTAGACATTTAAGGAAAAAAAAAAAAAAACAAAGCAAAAAAAACCAAAAAACTGCCATCTTTTTTGTAGTTGTATTCCTTTTTTATTATCTTTATTATTTTCTGTATTGATCCTACACTATTATTGCTTTTTTCTTTGTTACTGTGGAGAGGTGAGGTCCTCGAGAGGTGATCTTGGGATCACTTCCTGAGGATCCTTGATGCCGAGGAATGTTCATCCATCTTGCTATGGTCTGGATAGTCTACTGATCCTGAGCCAGAGCGGGATGGATGGATATATATACAATATCTGGGTATTTTTTCTAATAATGTTTATACTGTAAACCTTGAGTTGTTAAAGTTTAAGTGCACCTCTCTCCTCAAGTGTGCATGTGAGTGTGTATGAGTGGATGTGTGATTGTATGAAGGCTTTGAATGAGCAAAGTATGATTGTTAAATGTGATTTTAACTGTAAAATACAATAAAAATATTTGCAAAAAAAAAAAAAGGTGAATAAGATACTCTTTAGGGTTCATATGTTTGTAAATCTGACTGTGATGAAGTCAGTGCCTCACCAGCCATGAACCTCACCGCACGTCACTGATATACACATATATATATACATATATATATATAAATATATACTGTGTGTATATATATATATATATATATATATACACACACACACATATACATACATACACATCAACTTCTTCAGATTCATCTGTCAATTATAAGTTTTTAATTTGTCAAAGATAACTACTTTTTTAATGGCAAACACGCAAAATATGCAACATTTTGCCAACAAAATATGTCAAAGTGTAATATTTGATGCCAAGCAATTGAATAGGCTCAACCATTCATGACAACATTGATTATGATTCATTATTATTTTTTGAGCCATGAAAAAATGGAAAAAAAAAAGTTTACATTTCACCTGTTTGTTCTTTTATTCCACTTTTTGATGTTTTTTTTTTTTTGGAAGTATTTTTAGAATGTGATGTGTTTGAGGAAAGGGTGGAGTACTTGCTGCAAACAACAAATCGTGATGACTGACCAGAAAGAAGGATGGAAGTGCCAGCATCCATGATGCCATTGTTGGGTCGCACACAGTATCTGCGGGGGGCCGTGGTCCTCACTTTGAAGCACACATTTCTGTCTGTGGGGTTGGTCAGCTTCAGAGTGGACGTCACCACGTCGGTGAAGGGACCTGAGGACCAGTGTTGGGTTAGTTACTGAAAACCAGTAACTAGTTACAGTTACTAGTTACTTTATTTCAAAAGTAACTCAGTTACTAACTCAGTTACTTACACCAAAAAGTAATGCGTTACTGTGAAAAGTAACTATTTAGTTACTTCTTTTCTTCTTTAAGGCTCCCATTAATGCCCTTTTAGCCTTCTTTTCAGTACTGTTATTGCACTGGAGAATAATACAATCTGTTGCTCAACTTGACATGCATTTGCATCACTGAACTCAGAAAGCAATGTGGTCTACATACAACACACAAAGACAAAGATATGTTTCAAAGGGCCAATTTATTTCAGGCCAGAAGAATTTGACAAAACTATTTTAAATAGCTGCAACATAACATGCATAAGTAACAAACGGCATAATAACAGCATAGCTGTAAACCTGGCTTCACCCAAGGAAGGCACACATGACATACACAAAGCCTAACCAGGCATTTTTTTTCTCTCAAGGAATTCGAAAATAAAATCATGTATTCAGGAGATCAACACTGTACTGAAGCCCAGAAAACTCTACACATTTCCCCAGTTTTAGTTTAGAGATGAGGAAAGATTGGCCTGGCCCACTCGGATCCCTCTTTATGTTTGTGAACTTTATAGTCTATACATTTAGAGTGATGTGATAATCAAACACTCTAGAAGTCTAGAATGAAAGAGTATATAAGAGAATTGACAGAGTGTGTGTACTTTCAGTGCTGAATGATGAGCAGAGGCAGAGTTTGGAGTGTTTTCTTTAGCTCGCTTTCCATGTTTATGTACTCGCTGTCCAGGTACTTGGAACATGTTTTCCGTGCCATTTGCTGTTTGACGCTGGTATCATGCTAATTAGCTGCCTGAAAGCGGGTGACTCCACTGTAGAAATAGCCTACATGTCTTCTAGCACATACGCTGCAATGGCTCTATCAATGTATGTATGTAGTGTGATATATTTGTCATCTTGTTATGGGTGTTAAAGGCCTACTGAAACCCACTACTACCGACCACGCAGTCTGGTAGTTTATATATCAATGATGAAATCTTAACATTGCAACACATGCCAATACGGCCGGGTTAACTTATAAAGTGACATTTTAAATTTCCCGGGAAATATCCGGCTGAAACGTCGCGGTATGATGACGTATGCGCGTGACGTAGTCAGTTAAACGGAAGTTATGGTACCCCGTAGAATCCTATACAAAAAGCTATGTTTTCATTTCATAATTCCACAGTATTCTGGACATCTTTTGCAATTTGTTTAATGAACAATGAAGGCTGCAAAGAAGAAAGTTGTAGGTGGGATCGGTGTATTAGCAGCGGACTACAGCAACACAACCAGGAGGACTTTGCTGGAGAGCAGACGCGCTAGCCGGCGACCTCACCTTGACTTCCTACGTCTCCGGGCCGCCAAACGCATCGGGTGAAGTCCTTCGTCCTTCCGTCGATCGCTGGAACGCAGGTGAGCACGGGTGTTGATGAGGAGATGAAGGCTGGCTGGCGTAGGTGGAGAGCTAATGTTTTTAGCATAGCTCTGTGAGGTCCGGTTGCTAAGTAGGCTTCAATGGCGTCGTTAGCACAGCATTGTTAACCTTCGCCAGCCTGGAAAGCATTAACCGTGTATTTACATGTCCACGGTTTAATAGTTTTGTTGATTTTCTATCTATCCTTCCAGTCAGGGGTTTATTTTTTTTGTTTCTGTATGCAGTTAAAGCACGATGCTATCACGTTAGCTCGTAGCTAAAGCGTTTCGCCGATGTATTGTCGTGGAGATAAAAGGCACTGAATGTCCATTTCGCGTTCTCGACTCTCATTTTCAAGAGGATATAGTATCCGAGGTGGTTTAAAATACAAATCCATGATCCACAATAGAAAAAGGAGAGAGTGTGGAATCCAATGAGCCAGCTTGTACCTAAGTTACGGTCAGAGCGAAAAAAAATATGTATTTCACTGCATTCTAGTCCGTCACTCTAACATTCCTCGTCCACGAATCTTTCATCCTCGCTCAAATTAATGGGGTAATGGTCCGAATAGCTCTAGCTGCGTTGAAAACAATAGGAAAATATGAGGGAGTGAACAACTGACAACGTCACGCTACTTCCGGTAGGGGCAAGGTTTTTTTTATCAGAGACCAAAAGTTGCGAACTTTATCGACGTTGTTCTATACTAAATCCTTTCAGCAAAAATATGGCAATATCGCAAAATGATCAAGTATGACACAGAATGGATCTGCTATTCCCGTTTAAATAAATAAAAAATCATTTCAGTAGGCCTTTAAGTAGAGGACACACAGACATCAGTATAATAATAATAATAATATATTAGGGGTGTGGGAAAAAATTTATTCGAATTTGAATCGCGATTCTCACGTTGTGCGATTCAGAATCGATTCTCATTTTTAAAAAATCGATTTTTTAAAATGTATTTATTTATTTTTTTAATTAATCAATCCAACAAAACAATACACAGCAATACCATAACAATGCAATCCAATTCCAGAACCAAACCCGGCCCAGCAACACTCAGAACTGCAATAAACGGAGCAATTGAGAGGAGACACAATCACGACCCAGAACAAACCAAAAGTAGTGAAACAAAAATGAATATTATCAACAACAGTATCAATATTAATTACAATTTCAACATAGCAGTGATTAAAAATCCCTCATTGACATTATCATTAGACATTTATAAAAAATAAAAAAAAAGAATAATAGTGTCACAGTGGCTTACACTTGCATCGCATCTCATAAGCTTGACAACACACTGTGTCCAATATTTTCACAAAGATAAAATAAGTCATATTTTTGGTTCATTTAATAGTTAAAACAAATTTAAATTATTGCAATCAGTTGATAAAACATTGTCCTTTACAATTATAAAAGCTTTTTACAAAAATCTACTACTCTGCTTGCATGTCAGCAGACTGGGGTAGATCCTGCTGAAATCCTATGTATTGAATGAATAAAGAATCGTTTTAAATCGGGAAAAAAATCGTTTTTGAATTGAGAATCGTGTGAAATTGAAAAAAAAATAAAAAATCGATTTCGAATCAAATCGTGACCCAAGAATCGATATTGAATCGAATTGTGGGACACCCAAAGATTCACAGCCCTAACATATATATATATATATATATATATATATATATATATATATATATATATACACTACCGTTCAAAAGTTTGGGGTCACCCAAACAATTTTGTGGAATAGCCTTCATTTCTAAGATCAAGAATAGACTGTCGAGTTTCAGATGAAAGTTCTCTTTTTCTGGCCATTTTGAGCGTTTAATTGACCCCACAAATGTGATGCTCCAGAAACTCAATCTGCTCAAAGGAAGGTCAGTTTTGTAGCTTCTGTAACAAGCTAAATTGTTTTCAGATGTGTGAACATGATTGCACAAGGGTTTTCTAATCATCAATTAGCCTTCTGAGCCAATTGGCAAACACATTGTACCATTAGAACACTGGAGTGATAGTTGCTGGAAATGGGCCTCTATACACCTATGTAGATATTGCACCAAAAACCAGACATTTGCAGCTAGAATAGTCATTTACCACATTAGCAATGTATAGAGTGTATTTCTTTAAAGTTAAGACTAGTTTAAAGTTATCTTCATTGAAAAGTACAGTGCTTTTCCTTCAGTAAACGTTTGGGAACTGAGGAGACACATTTTTTAAGCTTCTCAGGTGGAATTCTTTCCCATTCTTGCTTGATGTACAGCTTAAGTTGTTCAACAGTCCGGGGGTCTCTGTTGTGGTATTTTAGGCTTCATAATGCGCCACACATTTTCAATGGGAGACAGGTCTGGACTACAGGCAGGCCAGTTTAGTACCCGCACTCTTTTACTAAGAAGCCACGTTGATGTAACACGTGGCTTGGCATTGTCTTGCTGAAATAAGCAGGGGCGTCCATGGTAACGTTGCTTGGATGGCAACATATGTTGCTCCAAAACCTGTAAGTACCTTTCAGCATTAATGGCGCCTTCACAGATGTGTAAGTTACCCATGTCTTGGGCACTAATACACCCCCATACCATCACAGATGCTGGCTTTTCAACTTTGCGCCTATAACAATCCGGATGGTTCTTTTCCTCTTTGTGGACACGACGTCCACAGTTTCCATAAACAATTTGAAATGTGGACTTGTCAGACCACAGAACACTTTTCCACTTTGTATCAGTCCATCTTAGATGAGCTCAGGCCCAGCGAAGCCGACGGCGTTTCTGGGTGTTGCTGATAAACGGTTTTTGCCTTGCATAGGAGAGTTTTAACTTGCACTTACAGATGTAGCGACCAACTGTAGTTACGGACAGTGGGTTTCTGAAGTGTTCCTGAGCCCATGTGGTGATATCCTTTACACACTGATGTCGCTTGTTGATGCAGTACAGCCTGAGGGATCGAAGGTCACGGGCTTAGCTGCTTACATGCAGTGATTTCTCCAGATTCTCTGAACCCTTTGATGATATTACGGACCGTAGATGGTGAAATCCCTAAATTCCTTGCAATAGCTGGTTGAGAAAGGTTTTTCTTAAACTGTTCAGCAATTAGCTCACGCATTTGTTGACAAAGTGGTGACACTCGCCCCAGCCTTGTTTGTGAATGACTGAGCATTTCATGGAATCTACTTTCATACCCAATCATGGCACCCACCTGTTCCCAATTTGCCTGTTCACCTGTGGGATGTTCCAAATAAGTGTTTGATGAGCATTCCTCAACTTTATCAGTATTTATTGCCACCTTTCCCAACTTCTTTGTCATGTGTTGCTGGCATCAAATTCTAAAGTTAATGATTATTTGCAAAAAAAAAAAGTTTATCAGTTTGAACATCAAATATGTTGTCTTTGTAGCATATTCAACTGAATATGGGTTGAAAATTACTTGCAAATCATTGTATTCCGTTTATATTTACATCTATCACAATTTCCCAACTCATATGGAAACGGGGTTTGTGTATATATATATATATATATATATATATATATATATATATATATATATATATATATATATATATATATATATATATATCTCCATTATTTCCAAAAAGTAGAAATGATGAGATAGAAAATCAAAAATATGAGATAAAATTGTTTGATAAAATGATGAGGTCAAAAGTAAAAAATCATGACATTTAAGATCATTAAAGGCCTACTGAAACCCACTACCACCGACCACGCAGTCTGATAGTTTATATATCAATGATGAAATCTTAACATTGCAACACATGCCAATACGACCGGGTTAACTCATAAAGTGCAATTTTAAATTTCCCGCTAAACTTCCGTTTGAAAACGTCTATGTATGATGATGTATGCGCGTGACGTCAATAGTTAAACGGATGTATTCGGACACCATTGAATCCAATACAAAAAAGCTCCGTTTTCATCTCAAAATTCCACAGTATTCTGGACATCTGTGTTGGTCAATCTTTTGCAATTTGTTTAATGAACATTGAAGACTGCAAAGAAAAAAGTTGTAGGTGGGATCGGTGTATCAGCGGCTGGCTGTAGCAACACAACCAGGAGGACTTTGACTTGGATAGCAGACGCGCTATCCGACGCTAGCCGCCAACCGCACGGATGATCGGGTGAAGTCCTTCGTCCTTCCGTCGATTGCTGGAACGCAGGTGAGCACGGGTGTTGATGAGCAGATGAGGGCTGGCTGGCGTAGGTGGAGCGCTAATGTTTTTATCATAGCTCAGTGAGGTCCCGTTGCTAAGTTAGCTTCAATGGCGTCGTTAGCAACAGCATTGTTAAGCTCCGCCAAGCATGAAAGCATTAAAAGCCTACTGAAATGATTTTTTTTTATTTAAACGGGGATAGCAGATCCATTCTATGTGTCATACTTGATCATTTCGCGATATTGCCATATTTTTGCTGAAAGGATTTAGTATAGAACAACGACGATAAAGTTCGCAACTTTTGGTCTCTGATAAAAAAAAGCCTTGCCCCTACCGGAAGTAGCGTGACGTCACAGGAGGAAGGGCTGCTCACATTTTCCTATTAATTTCAATGCAGCGAGAGAGATTTGGACCGAGAAAGCGACGATTACCCCATTAATTTGAGTGAGGATGAAAGATTTGGGGATGAGGAACGTGAAAGTGAAGGACTAGCGTGCAGTGCAGGACGTATCTTTTTTTGCTCTGACCGTAACTTAGGTACAAGGGTTCATTGGATTCCACACTCTCTCCTTTTTCTATTGTGGATCACGGATTTGTATTTTAAACCACCTCGGATACTATATCCTCTTGAAAATGAGAGTCGAGAACGCGAAAGGGACATTCACAGTGACTTTTATCTCCACGTCAATACATCGGTGTAGCTCTTTAGCTACGGAGCTAACGTGATAGCATCATGCTTAAATGCAGATAGAAAAAAATAAATAAACCCCTGACTGGAAGGATAGACAGAAAATCTACAATACTATTAAACCATGGACATGTAAATACACGGTTAACGCTTTCCAGGCTGGCGAAGCTTAACAATGCTGTTGCTAACGACGCCATTGAAGCTAACTTAGCAACGGGACCTCACAGAGCTATGCTAAAAACATTAGCGCTCCACCTACGCCAGCCAGCCCTCATCAACACCCGTGCTCACCTGCGTTCCAGCGATCGACGGAGCGACCAAAGACTTCACCCGATCATAGATGTGGTCGGCGGCCCGGAGACGGAGGAAGTCAAGGTGAGGTCGGCGGCTAGCGCGTCTGCTATCCATCTCAAAGTCCTCCTGGTTGTGTTGCTGTAGTCAGCCGCTAATACACCGATCCCACCTACAACTTTCTTCTTTGCAGTCTTCATTGAATCCAATACAAAAAAGCTCTGTTTTCATCCCAAAATTCCACAGTATTCTAGACATCTGTGTTGGTGAATCTTTTGCAATTTGTTTAATGAACAATGGAGACTGCAAAGAAGAAAGCTGTAGGTGGGATCGGTGTATTAGCGGCGGACTACAGCAACACAACCAGGAGGACTTTGAGGATAGCAGACGCGCTAGCCGAACGACCTCACCTTGACTTCCTCCGTCTCCGGGCCGCCAACCCCATCGGTGATCGGGTGAAGTCCTTCGTCGTACCGTCGATCGCTGGAACGCAGGTGAGCACAGGTCGTGATGAGCAGATGAGAGCTGGCGTAGGTACAGAGCTAATGTTTTTAGCATAGCTCTGTCGAGGTTCCGTAGCTAAGTTAGCTTCAATGGCGTCGTTAGCAACAGCATTGCTAAGCTTCGCCAGGCTGGACAGCATTAACCGTGTATTTACATGTCCAGAGTTTGGTAGTATTGTTGATCTTCTGTCTATCCTTACAGTCAGGGACTTATTTGTTTTGTTTCTATATGCAGTAAAGCCCGATGCTATCACGTTAGCTCAGTAGCTAAAGGGCTTCGCTGATGTATTGTCGTGGAGATAAAAGTCACTGTGAATGTCTATTTTGCGTTCTCGACTCTCATTTTCAAGAGGATATAGTATCCGAGGTGGTTTAAAATACAAATCCGTGATCCACAATAGAAAAAGGAGAGAGTGTGGAATCCAATGAACCCTTATACATAAGTTACGGTCAGAGCGAAAAAAGATACGTTCTGCACTGCACGCTAGTCCTTCACTTTCACGTTCCTCATCCAGGAATCTTTCACCCTCGCTCAAATTAATGGGGTAATCGTCGCTTTCTCGGTCCGAATCTCTCTCGCTGCTGGTGTAAACAATAGGAAAATGTGAGCAGTCCTTCCTCCGGTGTCGTCACGCTACTTCCGGTAGGGGCAAGGCTTTTTTTTATCAGAGACCAAAAGTTGCGAACTTTATCGTCGTCGTTCTATACTAAATCCTTTCAGCAAAAATATGGCAATATCGCGAAATGATCAAGTATGACACATAGAATGGATCTGCTATCCCTGTTTAAATTTAAAAAAAATAATTTCAGTAGACCTTTAAATGAACTAATGGATTCCTCTGATCTCGTTCTTCTATATTGGGTTGGCTTTTCTAATTTTTTTGTCCTGTAGTTTCCATTAAATATCAGAAAAACTGGGAGGTGGTCAGTGATATCTTTGATCAATAGCCCACTTACGGTCTTATTCTCAATATCATTAGTGAATATGTTGTTGATTAGAGTGGCAGAGTAGGACGTAATTCGACTGGGTCTGGTGATTTTGGGATATAGACTCATACTGTACATTGTCCGTACAAGTCAACAGTTGCATCTTGCGTATTGTCAATGTGTGTCATGATTGTGTTTAATCGCTTTTACCTTACAGTCCAGTTCAAACGTCATATTCTTTCAGATCTTCGATGTTTCTAATCAGCAGCACTTTGGCGTTCTCCAGAGTACCGTTGAGTTTGATGAATACTTTACAGTTCGCAGTCCAAGTGTGTAGAATTTTCTTCTCTCTCCTCATTTGGCGTGCTTTTCGGGCTATATCAGCATTTCGTTTGGTCAAATGGTCGTTCATGTATACGTTTGTTCCTTTTAGCTTTCTTCCCTGTTTTAGCAACGCGATCTTGTGCTTTCTGTTTACAAATCTCAGGACTACGCTCGGCTTGTCGTTTGTTCCTCTCCTAGGCAAAAGGTGACATGCTTCGACGCTGTTACAGTCCAGTTGTATGTCCTTGGACTGCATGAAGACTGCTACCTGTCGCTCCATTGAAATAATATCCAACTCCGCCGGCTCCCCTCCATTCGCTGGGGCTACAGCTCGTGCGTAAGACCGGGGTTTGATGCTAAGTCCGGTGATGATCACATCATTGATCCGTGTGTACTGCTCAATATCAGCAACTCTGTTCTCCAGAATTGTGATTTTTTTATCTTTCTCCAAATTGTCAGCCCTCATCTGATCCAGCTGCACAACAAGAGCCATGATGGTTTTCTGCTGCTCCTTGATAGTAGCAACTTCCTCGATCAGAGTGTCGATTTACTTTTTCAGTTCGCTATAATCAGCCTTGGGCGCCATCTCGTCTTTGTAACAGCACACCCGCTAGTTACTCCAGACATTCACTTGTTAGATTAATTGCAAACTTTCTTCTTACATTATTAAACTTAAAGGCCTACTGAAACCCACTACTACCGACCACGCAGTCTGATAGTTTATATATCAATGATGAAATCTTAACATTATAACACATGCCAATACGGCCGGGTTAACTTATAAAGTGACATTTTAAATTTGCCGCTAAACTTCCGGTTCGAAACGCCTCTGAGGATGACGTATGCGCGTGACGTAGCCCGGCGAACACGGGTATGCCTTCCACATTGAAACCAATACGAAAAAGCTCTGTTTTCATTTCATAATTCCACAGTATTCTGGACATCTGTGTTCGTGAATCTGTTGCAATCATGTTCATTGCATTATGGAGAAGGAAGCTGAGCAAGCAAAGAAGAAAGTTGTCGGTGCGAAATGGACGTATTTTTCGAACGTAGTCAGCAACAACAGTACACAGCCGGCGCTTCTTTGTTTACATTCCCGAAAGATGCAGTCAAGATGGAAGAACTCGGATAACAGAGACTCTAACCAGGAGGACTTTTGACTTCGATACACAGACGCCTGTAGAGAACTGGGACAACACAGACTCTTACCAGGATTACTTTGATTTGGATGACAAAGACGCAGACGTGCTACTGTGAGTATGCAGCTTTGGCTTCTAAACATTTGATCGCTTGACCGTATGTGCGCAACTTTTTTTTGCGTATGTACGTAAGTTTTTTAAAATATATAAGCTTTATGAACCTTGGGTTAGGTGAACGGTCTTTTGGGCTGAGTGATTGTGTGTGTTGATCAGGTGTTTGAATTGTATTGGCGTGTTCTATGGAGCTAGGAGCTAGCATAGGAGCTAGGCGCTAGCATAACAAACACGCAGGTGTTTTTATGCAGGATTAATTTGTGGCATATTAAATATAAGCCTGGTTGTGTTGTGGCTAATAGAGTAAATATATGTCTTGTGTTTATTTACTGTTGTAGTCATTCCCAGCTGAATATCAGGTACCGTGAGTATGCAGCCTTGGCTGCTAAACATTTGATAGCTTGACCGTATGTGCGCGTCAGCGTCACGTACGTAACTTTTTAAAAATATATAAGCTTTATGAACCTTGGGTTAGGTGAACGGTCTTTTGGGCTGAGTGATTGTGTGTGTTGATCAGGTGTTTGAATTGTATTGGCGTGTTCTATGGAGCTAGGAGCTAGCAGAGGAGCTAGGAGCTAGCGTAACAAACACGCAGGTGTTTTTATGCAGGATTAATTTGTGGCATATTAAATATAAGCCTGGTTGTGTTGTGGCTAATAGAGTATATATATGTCTTGTGTTTATTTACTGTTGTAGTCATTCCCAGCTGAATATCAGGTACCGTGAGTATGCAGCCTTGGCTGCTAAACATTTGATAGCTTGACCGTATGTGCGCGTCAGCGTCACGTACGTAACTTTTTAAAAATATATAAGCTTTATGAACCTTGGGTTAGGTGAACGGTCTTTTGGGCTGAGTGATTGTGTGTGTTGATCAGGTGTTTGAATTGTATTGGCGTGTTCTATGGAGCTAGCAGAGGAGCTAGGAGCTAGCGTAACAAACCCGCAGGTGTTTTTATGCAGGATTAATTTGTGGCATATTAAATATAAGCCTGGTTGTGTTGTGGCTAATAGAGTATATATATGTCTTGTGTTTATTTACTGTTGTAGTCATTCCCAGCTGAATATCAGGTACCGTGAGTATGCAGCCTTGGCTGCTAAACATTTGATAGCTTGACCGTATGTGCGCGTCAGCGTCACGTACGTAACTTTTTAAAAATATATAAGCTTTATGAACCTTGGGTTAGGTGAATGGTCTTTTGGGCTGAGTGATTGTGTGTGTTGATCAGGTGTTTGAATTGTATTGGCGTGTTCTATGGAGCTAGGAGCTAGCAGAGGAGCTAGGAGCTAGCATAACAAACACGCAGGTGTTTTTATGCAGGATTAATTTGTGGCATGTTAAATATAAGCCTGGTTGTGTTGTGGCTAATAGAGTATATATATGTCTTGTGTTTATTTACTGTTGTAGTCATTCCCAGCTGAATATCAGGTCACCCCCGGCTCTCACAGCATCTTCCCTATCTGAATAGCTTCAACTCCCCACTAGTCCTTCACTTGCACTTTACTCATCCACAAATCTTTCATCCTCGCTCAAATTAATGGGGAAATTGTCGCTTTCTCGGTCCGAATCTCTCTCACTTCATGCGGCCATCATTGTAAACAATAGGGAACTTTGCCTATATGTTCAACTGACTACGTCACGCTACTTCCGGTAGGGGCAAGCCTTTTTTTTATCAGATACCAAAAGTTGCAATCTTTATCGTCGTTGTTCTATACTAAATCCTTTCAGCAAAAATATGGCAATATCGCGAAATGATCAAGTATGACACATAGAATAGATCTGCTATCCCCGTTTAAATAAAAAAAATTCATTTCAGTAGGCCTTTTATTTAAACGGGGATAGCAGATCTATTCTATGTGTCATACTTGATCATTTCGCGATATTGCCATATTTTTGCTGAAAGGATTTAGTATAGAACAACGACGATAAAGATTGCAACTTTTGGTATCTGATAAAAAAAAGGCTTGCCCCTACCGGAAGTAGCGTGACGTAGTCAGTTGAACATATACGCAAAGTTCCCTATTGTTTACAATGATGGCCGCATGAAGTGAGAGAGATTCGGACCGAGAAAGCGACAATTTCCCCATTAATTTGAGCGAGGATGAAAGATTTGTGGATGAGTAAAGTGCAAGTGAAGGACTAGTGGGGAGTTGAAGCTATTCAGATAGGGAAGATGCTGTGAGAGCCGGGGGTGACCTGATATTGAGCTGGGAATGACTACAACAGTAAATAAACACAATACATATATATACTCTATTAGCCACAACACAACCAGGCTTATATTTAATATGCCACAAATTAATCCTGCATAAAAACACCTGCGTGTTTGTTACGCTAGCTCCTAGCTCCTCTGCTAGCTCCTAGCTCCATAGAACACGCCAATACAATTCAAACACCTGATCAACACACACAATCACTCAGCCCAAAAGACCGTTCACCTAACCCAAGGTTCATAAAGCTTATATATTTTTAAAAAGTTACGTACTTGACGTGCACATACGGTCAAGCTATCAAATGTTTAGCAGCCAAGGCTGCATACTCACGGTACCTGATATTCAGCTGGGAATGACTACAACAGTAAATAAACACAAGACATATATATACTCTATTAGCCACAACACAACCAGGCTTATATTTAATATGCACATACGGTACGGTACGTGTTATGCTAGCTCCTAGCTCCTATGCTAGCTCCTAGCTCCATAGAACACGCCAATACAATTCAAACACCTGATCAACACACACAATCACTCAGCCCAAAAGACCGTTCACCTAACCCAAGGTTCATAAAGCTTATATATTTTTAAAAAGTTACGTACGTGACGCGCATGTACGGTACGGGTTATGCTACCTCCTAGCTCCTATGCTAGCTCCTAGCTCCATAGAACACGCCAATACAATTCAAACACCTGATCAACACACACAATCACTCAGCCCAAAAGACCGTTCACCTAACCCAAGGTTCATAAAGCTTATATATTTTAAAAAAGTTACGTACATACGCAAAAAAAAGTTGCGCACATACGGTCAAGCGATCAAATGTTTAGAAGCCAAAGCTGCATACTCACAGTAGCACGTCTGCGTCTTTGTCATCCAAATCAAAGTAATCCTGGTAAGAGTCTGTGTTGTCCCAGTTCTCTACAGGCGTCTGTGTATCGAAGTCAAAAGTCCTCCTGGTTAGAGTCTCTGTTATCCGAGTTCTTCCATCTTGACTGCATCTTTCGGGAATGTAAACAAAGAAGCGCCGGCTGTGTACTGTTGTGGCTGACTACGTTCGAAAAATACGTCCATTTCGCACCGACAACTTTCTTCTTTGCTTGTTCAGCTTCCTTCTCCATAATGCAATGAACATGATTGAAACAGATTCACAAACACAGATGTCCAGAATACTGTGGAATTATGAAATGAAAACAGAGCTTTTTCGTATTGGCTTCAATGTGGAAGGCATACCCGTGTTCCCCGGTCTACGTCACGCGCATACGTCATCCTCAGAGGTGTTTCGAACCGGAAGTTTAGCAGCAAATTTAAAATGTCACTTTATAAGTTAACCCGGCCGTATTGGCATGTTATAATGTTAAGATTTCATCATTGATATATAAACTATCAGACTGCGTGGTCGGTAGTAGTGGGTTTCAGTAGGCCTTTAAATGTTTGGAGTAAAATTTGTGAGCGCCGCTTCAGCTACCGGAACAGGAAGAGATGATACATGAGCATCCATTCTAATCACTAATCAATCACTTAGTTTGGACGGAACATCCATTCTAATCACCATTCAATCACTTAGTTTGGACGGAACATCCATTCTAATCACCATTCAATCACTTAGTTTGGACGGAACATCCATTCTAATCACTAATCAATCACTTAGTTTGGACGGAACATCCATTCTAATCACCATTCAATCACTTAGTTTGGACGGAACGTCCATTCTAATCACTAATCAATCACTTGCGGCCTCTGACGCGGCAATGACAGCTAGCTAGATAGCTACAGGCTAATCTAAAAAGAGCTAGCAGGCTAACGCTAGCACACCTGTGCCATGTCACCTTTGCGTGGCCGTGATCGACGAGCACGACTAAAAGGTATGAATGTTATTGTCATTATTATTATTATTATTGTTCTTTAGTTAGCTAGCGAGCCGGCCCAGGTGGCCCTGCGTTACCTCGGAACCGGAGTTCGTGTTGCGGCTCCAGCAGCAGGACTTGTTCTGGTCTGGCCATATCCCACAGCTTCTTCCTAGACTGGATCACAGGGGGGTGGGGGGGCGGCCGTCCACCGACTTCCTTGCGGGCGAGAAGGCGGACGACGGCCGGTGAAAGACTGGCTGACTGCCGCCGACAGCTGCTGCAAGCTAACGTGCTAATGCTAACGGAGAGAGCCGAGCGGAGGGCGGGGCGGACTTGGTGAAGAGGCGGGGCTTAGCGCTTGGAGGCGCGGGGTTGGTCGTTGTGATGGGCGTGGCTTGTCACAGGGAGAGGCGGGGCCGAATTCTATAACGTGTTGTATTGTGTACATCAGTGGTCCCCAAACTACGGCCCGCAAGCGTCCGAAATCTGGCCCGCGGGAAGTCCCAAGTTTAAAAAAAAAAAAATTACGAATAAATTAGTTTTTTTTAAATTATCATTTTTTGAAATCTGTCCTTTCTAATCCATATTCTACCGCTCGGTGTCTCCTAGCCGCTCAGGCAAATCATATTGTCTAAAAATGCATTTTCCCATCGATAACGTGAAATCATTGGGCTTGGAATATATATATATATATGTATATATATATATACACATATACATGTATATATACATACATATATACTGTACATGTATATATATACAGTATATATATATATACATACATGTATATATATATATATATATATACATACATATATACTGTACATGTATATATATATACAGTATATAAATTGTTGCGTTTGACCAGATGTTCCTCCAAGTGGGATGTAAAACGCTGGTCAGTCCCAAGTTCCTTAATGACATATCAACTGAACTCAAAGGGTACCACCAAGCACAGAATAGGTATTTTGTAATTTTATTGTCAAAGCTTTGGCAATAATGAGACCAGCCTCGAACAACACATACAAATGCGCAGCCCAAGTTGATCTGGCCTTCCACAGGCCAAAAGCAACTCTTTTCACACAAAGAAAGCCCGCCTTTCCCCTCCCCCCAACACTGATAAGAAGAGAGACTTGGGGGTTGTGTTCACATTCCTGATGGTTTACGACCCTATCTAACCAGGCAATCTGAAGACAAAGAGAAACTAGTATACAGAGTAAAATTAAGGAAAGAAATGAGCTGATTCAAACATGATTATGAATAAAGAAATAGCTCTTAAACATATGCATTATCTACAATATATATACATACATGTATATATATACATATATACATGTATATATATACGTATATATATATATATATATACATGTATATATATATATATATACATATATACATGTATATATATATACATGTATATATATATATATATATACATGTATATATATATATGTATATATATATACACATATACATGTATATATACATACATATATACTGTACATGTATATATATATATATACAGTATATATATATATACATACATGTATATATATATATATACATGTATGTATATATACACGTGTATATATATATATACACACACATATATACATGTATATATACATATATATATATATATATATATATATATATATATATATACATATATATATATATATTTATACACAGTATATATATATATACACAGTATATATATACACTGTATATATACAGCCCAGCCCCCGGCCAAATTTTTTTAATCCAATGCGGCCCCCGAGTCAAAAAGTTTGGGGACCCCTGGTGTACATCAATGAACATCTTTATATTGTATTTATTAACATTTATCATTTGCCAAGATTGGATATTAAAAACCTGTGCAAGTCTGTTGTTGTGGCAGATGTGCTTTTGTCTTCACAAACTACTTGATTAGTCACAGCTACCACTGAGAAGAGCCATAAATCCTAATATAGCCATAAATAAAATAAGCATAATTAAAAAATAATAATGCCATAAATAATAAAAATATAACCATAAATAATACAACTTATTTAGCCATAAATAATATAACTATTAATAATAAAATATAGCTATAAACAATATATTCATAAATAACAGCCTTAATAATAAAACTATAACCATAAATGATACAGCCATAAATCATATTGCTATTAATAATAAAAATATAGCCATATATAACCATTAAATATAATACAGCCATATGCAACCATAAATAATATAGCCATGAATAATAAAACTACAAATAAAAATGTAGCCATAAATAATAAAATATAGCTACAAATAACTATAAATAACAGCCATCAATAAAATAATATAACCATAAATTATATTGCTATAAATAAAAATATAGCCATGAATAAAATACATAGCAGCAAATAAAATCACCATACATAATAGAAACATAACCATAATGAAAATACAGCCATATATAATAAAAATATAATCACAAATATCTCCATTAGAAAAAATATTGCTTAAATTATAAAAGTATAGCCAAAACATCTAAATATAGCCATGTATAATAGTCAATTAATATAACCATACATTTTTTGTTTGCCATAAATAAAATATAGGCATAAATAATATAGCTATAAATAATATAAAAAAATAAAGCCATACATTATAAATATAGCCTTAATAAAAATATAGCCTCAAATAATAAAATATAGCTATAAATAAAGATATAGCTATTAGTAATACAATATCCCAAAAAATAATAACCACACATAATAATATAGCCATAAATAATAATAATAATATAGCCACAAAACATATATAGTCATAAATAATATAACCATAAATAATAATAATAATATAGCCACAAAAATATATAGCCATAAATAATAATAATAATAATTATAATAATATAGCCACAAAAAATATATAGCCACAAATAATATAACCATAATTAATAATATAGCCATAGATATAAAATAAAATAAAAATATATAAAAAGAGGTTCCGCTGCCTCCGAAGCAGAACCTCCAGGTTCTGTAACAGCTTCTTCCCTCAGGCCGTAAGACTCTTGAACGGATCATAATTATCCCCTCAACTCCCCCCAAAATGGATTAACTCGCTGGAATAAAAAAGACAATATAACATAAACGTGGATGCATGTGAAAAAGTGCAATATATTTATCTGTACAGTAACCTATTTATTTATTTATTTATTTATATATGCACCTTATTGTTTTTTTTATCCTGCACTACCATGAGCTTATGTAACGAAATTTCGTTCTTATCTGTACTGTAAAGTTCAAATTTGAATGACAATAAAAAGGAAGTCTAGTCTAGTCTAAATAATAATAATATAGCCACAAAAAATATATAGCCATAAATAATAATAATAATATAGCCATAAACCCCCCCACCCCCTTTCTTTGCAAATAAAGTGAAAAGTTTTGTTTGCGTTGGTATTTTGATGACTTGTGTAAAAAAATTTGTTAATTTTCCCTTTTCAAGCCAGGAAGAAGAAGAAAGTAAGAGAAGACAAGTTGAGTAGAAGGAGTTTAACTTAGAAGCACACTTGTCGCGTGTACAATTGGATTCCTAGTAAAATACTTTCTCTTGAAAGCCGTATACATGTCGTGTATTCAGCCTCTTTAGGGGAAATATGATCCAAAAATAGAAATGTAAATGATGCAGAGGAAGAAACAAGAAATCATTGACCCAGCTAGTGAATACAGCGCAGAACTTGAGCTGGTTACACACGTACAGTGGTGAAGGCAGACACACTCTGTACAAGAACCAGAGCTGACACACAACAACCAAGGACAAGTTCACCTAAAGAACTGTGAATTCTTCCTCTTACAAAATAACTCAACAAACCCACACTCCTTTTTTCTTTTCAAAAGTTTGAGTGTTTCATCTTAAAGCAACAAGAAAAAACATGGATATGTTTGATGTTTATGCCCAATCCAGTAAACGCACGTTTGATGTGTTTTTTTAATGATTATCCTGATATGCAAATGTCATAGGAAGGACTGCTGTGTGTGTGTGTGTGTGTGTGTGTGTGTGTGTGTGTGTGTGTGTGCGTCCACTTGCTTGCAGTCCAACGGTGACATCACATGTTTTGTCATGGAGCCACTCCTACAGGAAGGACATGTGTGACAGGACAGTGGCCACGCCCCTTCAGACACACCCATCACAGTGGACTTAGCAGCAAGGGGAAGTTGGCATCATGTACTTTGTGTAGGTATGTGTGTGTGTGTGCGTGTGTGTCCGTCCCCAAGTGTCTTTTTGGCATGTCCATGGAAGAGTTCAAAGACTGTTCCCAAGTTTGTTCTGCTTTTTTTTTTCCTTTTTTGGGTCTTTTTGGCCAAAATCTCTTTGCGTCCAATCACAAGAGCTCATACTGTCCTGTAGGTGAAGTCCAATCACAAGAGCTCATACTGTCCTGTAGGTGACGTCCAATCACAAGAGCTCATACTGTCCTGTAGGTGACGTCCAATCACAAGAGCTCATACTGTTCTGTAGGTGACGCCCAATCACAACAACTCGTACTGTCCTGTAGGTGACGTCCAATCACAAGAGCTCGTACTGTCCTGTAGGTGAGGTCCAATCACAAGAGCTCATACTGTCCTGTAGGTGAGGTCCAATCACAAGAGCTCGTACTGTCCTGTAGGTGAGGTCCAATCACAAGAGCTCATACTGCCCTGTAGGTGACGTCCAATCACAAGAGCTCACACTGTCCTGTAGGTGACGTCCAATCACAAGAGCTCGTACTGTCCTGTAGGTGACGTCCAATCACAAGAGCTCACACTGTCCTGTAGGTGACGTCCAATCACAAGAGCTCGTACTGTCCTGTAGGTGACGTCCAATCACAAGAGCTCACACTGTCCTGTAGGTGACGTCCAATCACAAGAGCTCACACTGTCCTGTAGGTGACGTCCAATCACAAGAGCTCGTACTGTCCTGTAGGTGACGTCCAATCACAAGAGCTCATACTGTCCTGTAGGTGACGTCCAATCACAAGAGCTCATACTGCCGCAGGTGCATCCTCTGGATGATGTCCCTACAGTCGTTGAAGACACGGCGGATGTTTTCCGTGTCCACAGCACAGGTGAAGTGTGGGTAGCAGTAATGGCGGCCGTCACCGCTCGCTGTGCTGATCCTCTGTGGGAGGAACACAGACCGAAGGGTTTACTTATTTTACCAACTACTTTTTACTACCTTTACAAACTACTTCTTACTACCTTTACCAACTACTTTTTACTACCTTTACAAACTGCTTTTTACTACTTTTACAAACTACTTCTTACTACATTTACCAACTACTTTTTACTACCTTTACAGAGTACTTTTTACTACCTTTACAAACTACTTCTTACTACGTTTACTAACTACTTTTTACTACCTTTACAGAGTACTTTTTACTACCTTTACAAACTACTTCTTACTACGTTTACTAACTACTTTTTACTACCTTTACTAACTACTTTTTACGACCTTTACATCAGAGGTGTGGACTCGAGTCACATGACTTGGACTCGAGTCAGACTCGAGTCATGAATTTGATGACTTTAGACTCGACTTAACAAAATGTAAAGAGACTTGCAACTCGACTTAGACTTTAACATCAATGACTTGTGACTTCACTTGGACTTGAGCCTTTTGACTTGAAAAGACTTGCTACTTTCCCCAAAACCCAAAGATTAAAAAGTTATTCAGCGCTCCGTAGCTTTCATTTTGTACGTGTCTGTCTATCTAATAGCGTGTGTGCTGCTTGTCAGCGTGTGTGCTCTCAGTACAATAGCCAATCAAATTAGATATATGTTGTTTTCATCACACAGTCTTCATCCAATCAAATTGCAGGACAACCACCGAACAAGAGTTGTCAAACAACGCGCCAGTGAGAAAGATTTATACCAAAGTTGGTTTCGTTCGGGTATTAAAACTACGACTTGGTCAACAAAAAACGAATTGCAGTATGCTAAACATGCAGTTCGAATATTACAGACGGAGACGCAACAACTTCCAACTTCGTTCAACATTTGAAGTTGCACAAAGAAGGGTAAGTTTTGAATGTAAATTAACGTTTATTGGCTAAGTAACGTGACTTTTATTTGCTGTGTAGTTCAATCAGTGAGGCTGTAAACTCACTGCTAACGTTATAACCATAGACATCTTATAAGGGTACGCAGCATCGAGCGCTACTGCCTACTGGCGCAGACGAGGCGCGGAGCCGCCATCTTGGAGTGGTGATCCGCTCCACTCAGTGCAATTCATTTGGCAGGAGCAATGAACTGTCAGCGCATTTAATTAATCTTACCTCACTGAATACCACTTATTTTCACACGTTTTTTTGTCATACGTGTAGCTATGATAAAGGACACATGTTTTGGCGTGTTTTATTATTCATAGTTCGCTTTACAGTAATAGAATAATCTAGTGACCGGACGTCCGAGATCAAAACTGGGAATATAATCCCAGAGAAGGGGGAAAAAACGGTCAGCTATTTTTAAGTTGAAGAAACAATATGATTAGGTTATATATACATGCGTATATCCTACATAAACATTGTATGAATACATTAGATATCTATATAACTTATAGACTGTATCTCTGTTGCTGCAGCAGCAGAGAGTTTATTCTGTTTCGACACTCTGTATTGATATTTTGTATTACATACTTCCCTTAAATGATAATGTTTACAGTGATTGTTTTATATGTATTTTTTATGTATGTCGCTTTGGATAAAAGTGTCTGCCAAATACTTAAACATAAACATATATAAACACCTGAAAGTCTTTATATCAGCTAAAACCACCAATCTGTTTCACTGGATTCAGAATAAAACCAAATTCTGTCTTACCCAACAATGTTAGTATTTGAATATTGTTACTTGAAGACTTATTCCTAGTTACAATTATACTGTTAAGAAAATATTGTTTTATATTTTGCCGAAAATGAGAATACATCATAATCAGTGGCGGATGGTGAATTTTGTTGTAGGTGGGGCTGAAAGTTTTAAACCAAACCCCTGTAGGGGGGTCATCCTCCCCCACAAGATTTCTTTGTGATTTTCACATAAAAATATTGAAGATCTTTACTCCTTGTCAATACTGTGCTAATATTCTTTTCACAAAACAAACCAATAGTAAGTTAATGTCAAATCTTACTTGTGAAAAGTAGTCCCCCGATTCCTATTTTCAACAGTCCGCACATTTGAGCAGGAAAACGCTGAACACCAGCCCGGCATCTTTGTTTTCTACCTGTCAACTGTCAGTTTAGGCTGCTCGTCGGCTCCTCATCACCACTTCAAGATGGCGGCCAAATGGCTCGCGTCACAGCAGCCAATGCTGCGTCTACTTATAAGATGTCTATGGTTATAACGTCATTGCAAACACGGCAATCTGTTGCGTCCACTGCAGTTCGCTGCCTTATTCATACTTTTTGTCAAGTGATTTTTTTAAGCAGGGTTGCATGAGGTACCTATACAAACGTTACGTTAGTCAATGCATCACACACAGTAACGTAATGTTAGACGGCGGTCAGCAGCACCGCATATTTTAGCCACCTACAAAAAGACAAACATAGTCAAATAAAGGTCAGTTAAAATGTATACTATATTAAGAATATGAGTACATATTGCATAGGGCCCTGACATCTAAAAAGTACCAACTCTGTTCATTGTTATGTTCATGTATTTGTATGTTTTTCATGTGTACGCACACATCAACACACATACAGTATGAGATGAGATCAATGAGATAAGGTAAGAACAGGATAGAAACTGCTGTGGAACTAGTTACCATGCAATATGCCATGGAAATACAATGTTAACACTTTTGTGCAAATAAGTACAGTTGCACTTGTTTTTTCAAATGTGTTTATTCTGTAAAGGAATGAGTTAAATGTTTAAAATGACTGGTTAATAGTGCTATTATGAAGTGCAATGTCAGCACGATTTTTTTCCCTGCAATTTCAAATGCACTTGTTTTAATAAATAAATACAGCGTTTTAAAAGCATACACAATCTGTGTAAATATATTAGTCTGTGGTTAAAAGGACTTGAAAGGACTCGAAACTCAAAATGCAGGACTTGGGACTTGACTTGAGACTTTCCAGTCTTGACTTTGGACTTGACTCGAGACTTGAGGGCAAAGACTTGAGACTTACTTTTGACTTGCAAAACAATGACTTGGTGCCACCTCTGCTTTACATACTTCTGTTTTACTACCTTTACAATCTTTACAGATTATTTTTTACTACCTTTACAGAGTACTTTTTACTACATTTACTAACTACTTTTTAATACCTTTACAATCTTTACAGATTACTTTTTAGTACCTTTACAGAGTACTTTTTACTACATTTACTAACTACTTTTTACTACATTTACCAACTACTTTTTACGACCTTTACATTCTACTTTGTACTATCTTTACTAACTATTTTTACTATCTTTACAGAGTACTGTTTACTACCTTACCTAATTTTCCACTACCTTTACTACTTTTGACTATTTTTACTACCTCTACTAAATACTTTTACTACCTTTACCAACTATTTTAACTATCTTTACAGAGTACTTTTTACTACCTTTCATTACGGTACATTTACTACCTGTCATTAAATTTACTAACTACTTTTGACTATTTTTTACTACTTTTTACGACCTTTACATAATACTTTTTACTACCTTTACAGACTACTTTTATTACCTTTACTATTTTTTACTACCTTTACCAACTACTTTTAACTATCTTTTCAGAGTACTTTTTACTACACTTACAGAGTACTTTTTACTACACTTAGAGTATTTGTTACTATCTTTACAGAGTACTTGTTACTACCTTTCTTACTTTACCTTCACTACTTTTCATTACATTTACTACTCTATTTTTTTACTACTTTTTACTACCTTTACAGAGTAATTTTTAGTACCTTTACCAACTACTTTTTACTACCTTTACAGATTACTTTTTACTACCTTCACCATTTACTTTTTACTACCTTTACTAATTACTTTTTACTACCTTTACAAACTACTGTTAACTATGTTTCAAAGTACACAGTCCAAAGTGTTGATTTACTACCTTTACAAATTACTTTCTACTACCTTTACTACATTTACCAACTACTTTGTACGACTTTTAATAACTACCTTTTTACTACCTTTACTAGCTACTTTTTTACAACTTCTAATAACTACCTTTTTACTACCTTCACTAACTACTTTTAACTATGTGTTAGGGAAAGTACTTGTACACAGTCCAAAGTGTTTATTTACTACCTTTACAGATTACTTTTTACTACCTTCACCAACTACTTTTTACTACCTTTACTAAACTTATTTTTCTACCATTACCAACTACTTGTACAAACTCTTAAGTGTTTATTTACTACCTTTACTAACTACTCTTCACTATTTTTACTAACTACTTTTTACTACATTTACTAACTACTTTTTGCTACAATTACTAACTACTTTGTACTAACTATACAGAGTACTTATTACTACCTTTACTCACTACTTTTTACTACCTTTACAAAGTACTTGTACAAAGTCCAAAGTGTTTATCCTTTACTCACTACTTTTTACTACCTTTACTAACTACTTTTTACTACCTTTACAAACTACTTTTAACTATGTTTCAAAGTACTTGTACACAGTCCAAAGTGTTTATTTACTACCTTTACAAATTACTTTCTACTACCTTTACCAACTACTTTTTACGACTTTTAATAACTACTTTTTACGACTTTTAATAACTACCTTTTTACTACCTTTACTAGCTACTTTTTTACAACTTTTAATAACTACCTTTTTACTACTTTTACTACTTACTTTTAACTATGTGTTAAAGTACTTGTACACAGTCCAAAGTGTTTATTTACGACCTTTACAAATGACTTTTGACTACTTTTTACTACATTTAACAACTACTTTTTACGACTTTTAATAACTACCTTTTTACCACCTTTACAAACTACTTTTTACTACCTTTACTAACTACTTTTTACTACCTTTACAGAGTAATTTGTATTACCTTTACTAACTATTTTGTAGTACCTTTACAGAGTACTTTATGCTACCTTTACAAAATACTTGTACAAAGTCCAAAGTGTTTATTTACTACTTTTTTTACTACCTTTAATAACTACTTTTTACTACCTTTACTAACTACTTTGAACTATGTTTACAAAGTACATGTGCACAGTCCAAAGTGTTTATTTACTACATTTACAAATTCAATTTTACTACATTTACAAACTATTATTTACTCTTTTTGCCAAATACTTTTTACTAGCTTTACTGTTTGTTTACTACCTTTACAAACACATGTTTACTACCTTTACAAACTATTTTTACTACCTTTACTAACTACTTTTTACAACCTTTACAAAGTACGTGTACACAGACCATAGTGTTTAGTTACCGGTACTACCTTTACCAGGTACTTTTTTTCTACCTTTACACGGTTCTTGTACACAGACCAGTATTTATTTACTACCTTTACAAAGTACTCGTACAAAGTGCACAGTGTTTAGTTACTACCGCTCCAAAGTATTTGTACACAGTGTTTATTTACTACCTTTACAGAGTACTTGTACACAGTGTTTATTTACTACCTTTACAAAATACATTTTACTACTTTTACAAAATATTTGTACACAATTCACAGTGTTCATTTACCACAATTACAAAGTACTTTTTACTACATTTACACTTCAAAACATCTCAGTATTTATTACATTCACAAAATACTTTTTAATCCCACATAAAACAAATGTAATGCCATGTTCTACTGCAGATATGTATTATATATAATCAAATGTTTACAACTGTGTGTATTTACAACATTTTAAGTATTTGACAAGAATAAACTTGAATAGTTAAAAAATTGCCATGAACTTTCACTTTAGTGAATTAGAATGGACTGACAAGATGTGTGTATTTGCATGTATTTCTTTTTCTGTAGAAAGGCAGAAGTTGCACCAAAGACATTATTCTGTGACAAATGAGGCACTCATTTAATCATGATAATAATACTAGTTTTCACACGCAATAAAGTATTTACTATTGTAATTGGAAGGTCAATGTTTAATGATCCTAAATATGTCAACACAAAAAAAATAAACTCAATCTCTGTTAGCAAAAGTTGCACTTGAATAAATATGAAACATCTTTCCTCCAGTTGGAAAAGTAGGTGTTTGTTTTGTTGCCAGTGCCATCATTGGTCCATGTTGATGGGCTCATATTGCTCATCTTTTAGTCTTAGTGTAGAAAAGTCACTTGCACTTACCAGGAACTCGTCTCTGATGAAGTACTTTGCTCTTGTGACACGAGGATCTTCTCCAGCTTCTGGTGTCGCTGCAAGAGGACACCACAACCAGGTTAAAGAACACATCTGGTCTAAAAGGTGCTTCCTGGAGTTTGGTCAAGGACGTGCTTGACAACGCACTCATCAATAAAGACGTCTCACCGTCATCAGGTGTTGTGTAGCGAGCAAACTCTGGAAAGTACTCCTCGATTTTGGACTTTCCTGCCAGCACTTTCTCTGCCAGGAGGTCCTGCTTGTTGAGGAACAAGATGACTGAAATGGTTCGCAGCCACCTGAAGACACAACACACACACTAAGTCAACCTTGCTAACTGCGTAATCCATGTCACTTGTGTGTGTGTGTTTGTGCAATCACACCCACCTGTGATTGTTTTAAGTTGTCTGTTCGTATTATGATTTGTCTGACAAAAATATAAAATATAATATATGTCCGTATTTCCATCAGCGTGTGTGTAAAAAAGTGCGTGTGAGGTAGGAACCCTACATTACAGCCCGCCGACGTCTTCAAATTGGCCCGCGAGACGCCATGATTAATAAGGAATCTTAACCGCGGGGAGATTGCATTTAGTTTAAAAGTGTAACATTTTTGATGCTGCTATTTTGTCGCCATCTCGTGGAGAACCTGAGTTTTTCCTGGTCAATGACCTTTTCTTATGCTCTGAATGAAACCATATGCAGCATTTATTTATATGACCCAATGCAAACAACCTTCTCTAGTCATGGTGCCAAAAATATATATATATATTTTCAACCACTTATTTATAAGGCCCAATGCAAACAACCTCTAGTCATAGTGCAAAAAAATATAAATCCAACCATGTATTTATAAGTCCCAATGCAAACAACCTTCTCTAGTCATGGTGCAAAAAATATGTAAATCCAACCATTTATTTATAAGGCCCAATGCAAACAATATTCTCTAGTCATGGTGCAAACATTTTTTATATCCAACCATTAATTTATAAGGCTCAATGCAAACAACCTTCTCTAGTCATGGTCCACAAAAAAATCCAATCATTTATTTATATGACCTAATGCAAACAAACAATCTTCTCTTGTCATGGTGCAAAAAAAAAAAAAAAAAAAAAAAAAAAAAAAATCTAATCATTTATTTATATGACCCAATGCAAACAAACAACCTTCTCTAGTCATGGTACAAAAAAATTAAAATTTTAATTTATATGATCTAATGCAAACAACCTTCTCTAGTCAAGGTGCAAAAAAATAAAAAATCCAACCATTTATCTTTATGAGCCCATGCAAACAACCTTCTCTAGTCAAGGTGCGAAAAAAAAATCCAACCATTTATTTACATGACCCAATGCAAACAAACAACCTTCTCTAGTTATGGTGCAAAAAAAAAAATCCAACCATTTATTTATATGACCCAATGCAAACAACCTTCTCTAGTCATGGTGCAAAAAAAAATAAAAAAATCAAACCATTTATTTACATGACCCAATGCAAACAAACAACCTTCTCCAGTCATGGTGCAAAAAAAAAAATCCAATCAATTATTTATGTGACCCAATGCAAACAACCTTCTCTAGTTATGGTGCAAAAAAAATTAAAAAAATCCAATCATTTATTTATATGACCCAATGCAAACAAACAACCTTCTCTAGTTATGGTGCAAAAAAAATTAAAAAATACAAATAAAAATAAATTATTTATATGACCTAATGCAAACAACCTTCTCTAGTCAAGGTGCAAAAAAACATTTCCAACCATTTATTTACATGACCCAAAGCAAACAAACAACCTTCTCTAGTCATGGTGCAAACAAAAAAATCCAACCATTTATCTTTATGACCCCATGCAAACAACCTTCTCTAGTCATGGTGCAAAAAAAAAAAATCCAACCATTTATTTACATGACCCAATGCAAACAAACAACCTTCTCTAGTCATGGTGCAAAAAAAATAAATCCAACCATTTATTTACATGACCCAATTCAAACAAACAACCTTCTCTAGTCATGGTGCAAAAAAAAATAAAAAAATCCAACCATTTATCTTTATGGCCCATGCAAACAACCTTCTCTAGTCATGGTGCAAAAAAAAATCTAAAAATACGATAATTTATTTATATGATTTAATGCAAACAACCTTCTCTAGTCAAGGTGCAAAAAAATAAAAAATCCAACCATTTATCTTTATGACCCCATGCAAACAACCTTCTCTAGTCATGGTGAAAAAAAAATAATCTAAAAATCCAACCATTTATCATTAAGACCCCATGCAAACAACCTTCTCTCGCCATGGTGCAAAAACAAAACAAAACATAAAAATCCAACCATTTATTTACATGACCAAATGCAAACAACCTTCTCTAGTCATGGTGCAAACATTTTTTGATATATTCTTTTTTAAGAATGTGATAATATTTGAAGACAAAACTGTGTTATAAGTGACAAATTACTAGTTTAAAAGTGTCAGCTTTTTCTCATTACATACACATTTTTTGCTCTTTTTTTTTTGTTTACAAAAATATTTATGTTCATTTACACATTTAATTGTTGTTGTTATGGTTGTTGTAATTTTTCTAACTAATTAATTGATAAGTTAATATTATTTTATTTTTGATTACCAGGTTACTAAACTTTGTTTTTATTTTAAGAACAGGGGCCTTTTCATATTTTAAAAAAATGCTATAAATAGAAATGCGATATTTGAAGACAAAACTGTGTTATAGGTGACAAATTACTAGTTTAAAAGTGTCAGCTTTTTCTCATTTCTTGGCTGCAGGACGCCATCAAGGAGATCCCTGATGAAGACGCGGACCACATCAAGATGGCCGTGTTTGAAGGTGTGGCATATAGGCTGGGGAAGTGTGTTCTTTATTGACCAAGGCGGAATTGTTCATTTGTTAGCGAGCAGGCTACTTCCTGCATGGTGGATGAAGACAAGCAGACTATTGGGATCCTGGACTGTTCCCTAGATTTCTAGCTGTCCATGGCGTTTCTACTTGTATGGACTCTTCATTCATCACGCCAAGCAACGTTTGTAAACTTTACATTATAACTAAAGCGTCCCATGTGTGATGTCTGTAGGAGTGTTTTCATGCATATTTGTACGTGCTATCATGTAATCAATCTAGCGTCGTTAGCATGAGCTAATATGCTGACATGTTTACGAGTGTCTGTGTTAGTATTATTAACTTACAACGGCATTCTTTTTGTATTGTTTCACTTTCACAAATTCCTCAGTAAATTCACCAAAACGTCACCGTGGAGTTATTGAGTCTGTTTAGCTGATTGGAGAGCTAGCTTGCACAGCTAGTGGGTCCATGACCATGACTTCTGTTTTGTTTGATCAGCCGTTTTACTGCCCTGTTACAGACACCGTTTGGAAACAATTAAGGTATGTAAATAAACATTTACAGAATATCTGTGTAAATAAGTCATTTCACAACGTATATATCTGTCACTTATAGTCCGGTGCGACTAATATATGGAAAAATAATAGTTTTCTTCTAAAATGTAGTGGGTGTGGCTTATATCGGTGCGCTCTAAACTTCCTGTTTTCAGTGTTGTGCTCACCTGTTGTTCCAGATGTTCTTGAAGAGGTTGAGGGCTTCCTGTAAACGATTGGTCTGATTGTCCTCTCTGATCACCATGTTGTAGCTGCTGCTGGCCACCACAAAGATGATGGCCGTCACGTCTGCACGGGACAAAGAAGGACAGTCAAGGGCGTCCCACAGGCGAGATGGACGCACCATGTTACCGTTAAAGCACTGGATCCATTTCCTGCGTTCGTCTCGCTGGCCGCCCACGTCAAACATGCTGTCAATCAAAGGGGAAATACTGACACCGTGTGGACAAGCATGTAAGCACAGCTGAGACTCGCACTTACTGGAAATTGACTTTGTCCACTTGGAATCTGGTCTCAAAAATCCCTGAAGTCAGGACTCTGCACCGCAGCAAATCCTGAAAAACAAGCAAGGAGTTATCACTATTATTATAATTAATATTTGTATTATAATTATTAGTATTATTATTATTATGAGGGTCCGAGCAGCGAAAAGCTGCAAAGGTCAAATTAAAATAGTTTATTTTATTATTAGTATTAACAGGATTGGTACCAAGGACGAGGACACCCTGCAGTGCTGGATGGGTCAGTACCCATTCATATCCATTCATAGGGGGCGCAGCCTGGCGGCAAAAACTGCTTCTCGCCGTCAAGCATCACACCCACCGTCATTACAACACTTTGGATGATGGGATCTCCTCCCAAACTGATATGAGGCTTTAAGGTCTGATCAGGACTCCACCTTGACATCGCCCCCTTGTGGTGAAACATTATAACAGTTGGAAGTTCCTTCCACATGCTCCGATCTTCCTGAAATGTTTGACGGTGGGTGGAGCACTGGGATAGATGTGACTGAATGGCGACTTGAGGCGGGGCGAGGGCTGGCAGCTTTAGTTGTTATGATCATGGACTCACCTGATCTGAGGGCGTGTAGTCGCTCTGCCTCACAATGTCCACCTTGTCCAGGAAGCTGGAAGCAGCAAAAACATTGACTGTCATTGTCACTGCTTAGTGATCAGGACTGTCAAACCAATTATATACAAACACAGTTTACTTTGACTATACATTCTACTTTAGCTGGTCTGAAGTATATTTCATTTTAAAATAAACCACCTTAGAGCAGTGGTTCTTAACCTTTCTGAACTTGGGGCCCAACTTTCCCACTACACAGGGTCCTGGGGCCCACTCAAATATCAACACTGAATTAGTAATCTTACTCTTGATTTGAATCATATTCAATGATTTGATCTACAGTTTACAACCTTGTCATAAATGTTATTTATTGAACACATTAACCCGAGGCTGAGGTCAGGCTGATTAGAAAAATAAGTACTAACCAAATAACCGATGAAAAATACATTTAAAAACAATTATGTCGTGCTAAAACAAACTAAATTCACAATGAATGTTCTTAACTAAATTGTCAATACAATTAAAGTGTAAATGAAATTACAGATTCGCCACTTTAGTCATAATTTTTGCGCTTGAGAAACTTCTGTGACTTTAGCCCCAGACTTCTGTTTGTTTCATTATTGTCATTACTGCCACAAGTGGTGTAAAAGTGTATTACAACTGAGTACCACTGTGGCCCCTATGGACCACAGGTGAGAAAGATCTTTTTTGGCAACCCAACAATGGGTGCTAAGGTTAAGAAATACGGTTTTAGATATAAAACGCTTTTGAACAAATGAGGTAAAAATTAAAATAAGAGATTGACTGATATGTTTTTTCAGGGCCGATACCGATTATTAGTCATTAAGGAGGTCGATAATCCATATTTGGAGGCGATATTTATTTGCAGTAAAAGTTATTTAAAGATGAATATTTTATGTCAGTAAACATCTTAACAAGGCTTTAAGTCGATAAAAAAAAGGCTTGCACCTACCGGAAGTAGCGTGACGTAGTCAGTTGAACATATACGCAAAGTTCCCTATTGTTTACAATGATGGCCGCATGAAGTGAGAGAGATTCGGACCGAGAAAGCGACAATTTCCCCATTAATTTGAGCGAGGATGAAAGATTTGTGGATGAGTAAAGTGCAAGTGAAGGACTAGTGGGGAGTTGAAGCTATTCAGATAGGGAAGATGCTGTGAGAGCCGGGGGTGACCTGATATTCAGCTGGGAATGACTACAACAGTAAATAAACACAAGACATATATATACTCTATTAGCCACAACACAACCAGGCTTATATTTAATATGCCACAAATTAATCCTGCATAAAAACACCTGCGTGTTTGTTATGCTAGCTCCTAGCTCCTCTGCTAGCTCCTAGCTCCATAGAACACGCCAATACAATTCAAACACCTGATCAACACACACAATCACTCAGCCCAAAAGACCGTTTACCTAACCCAAGGTTCATAAAGCTTATATATTTTTAAAAAGTTACGTACGTGACGCGCACATACGGTCAAGTTATCGAATGTTTAGCAGCCAAGGCTGCATACTCACGGTACCTGATATTCAGCTGAGAATGACTACAACAGTAAATAAACACAAGACATATGTATATACTCTATTAGCCACAACACAACCAGGCTTATATTTAATATGCCACAAATTAATCCTGCATAATAACACCTGCGTGTTTGTTATGCTAGCTCCTAGCTCCTCTGCTAGCTCCTAGCTCCATAGAACACGCCAATACAATTCAAACACCCGATCAACACACACAATCACTCAGCCCAAAAGACCGTTCACCTAACCCAAGGTTCATAAAGCTTATATATTTTTAAAAAGTTACGTACGTGACGCGCACGTACGGTACGGTACGTGTTATGCTAGCTCCTAGCTCCTCTGCTAGCTCCTAGCTCCATAGAACACGCCAATACAATTCAAACACATGATCAACACACACAATCACTCAGCCCAAAAGACCGTTCACCTAACCCAAGGTTCATAAAGCTTATATATTTAAAAAAAGTTACGTACATACGCAAAAAAAAGCCAAAGCTGCATACTCACAGTAGCACGTCTGCGTCTTTGTCATCCAAATCAAAGTAATCCTGGTAAGAGTCTGTGTTGTCCCAGTTCTCTACAGGCGTCTGTGTATCCAAATCAAAAGTCCTCCTGGTTAGAGTCTCTGTTATCCGAGTTCTTCCATCTTGACTGCATCTTTCGGGAATGTAAACAAAGAAGCGCCGGCTGTGTACTGTTGTGGCTGACTACGTTCGAAAAATACGTCCATTTCGCACCGACAACTTTCTTCTTTGCTTGCTCGGCTTCCTTCTCCATAATGCAATGAACATGATTGAAACAGATTCACGAACACAGATGTCCAGAATACTGTGGAATTATGAAATGAAAACAGAGCTTTTTCGTATCGGCTTCAATGTGGAAGGCATACCCGTGTTCGCCGGGCTACGTCACACGCATACGTCATCCTCAGAGGCGTTTCGAACCGGAAGTTTAGCGGCAAATTTAAAATGTCACTTTATAAGTTAACCCGGCCGTATTGGCATGTGTTATAATGTTAAGATTTCATCATTGATATATAAACTATCAGACTGCGTGGTCGGTAGTAGTGGGTTTCAGTAGGCCTTTAAACTGGATTAGAAGGTTTTGAAATGTGTAAATAACTCATTTCACAACGTATATATCTGCCGACTAATATATGGTAATATATATATATATATATATATATATATATATATATATATATATATATATATATATACATATACAGGTATATATATATTCCCTAAAATGTAATGGGTGTGGCTTATATCCTGGTGCGTCCGGTAAATACGTGAATCATGGTATTGAATTTGGATCAATTTCCATTTAATGGCAGTAAATGACTTGTTTGCACACTTGAAATATTGTAATTGACTTGAAAAAATGCTGTAATTAGAAAGTCATGTTTGACTTGAATGTGCATCATTCATGTGTTCATCAGCATTTCAGGTAATTGAAAGCAGAGGATGATTTTTGCAAGTCTGACATTACTGAGCACCTTTCAAAAATAGCATAGTTAACATGGAAACCCGACTCCAGGCGCTATTCATAGCCTATCAGCTCCCGATCTGGCGCGTCTCCAGGAAAGAGAGGCAAAAAAAAAAAGTCTCTTGCTGTACTTTGGAGTTTGAAACAAACAAAGCTCTCCCTCTGGCCTACAAAGACTCAAACACATCTGGAATACTTCTACAATATTGGCTTTTTGGAGCAAATTTTCTCCCACATGAAACAACAAAGATGTTTCAGTCCCTTGTGCTCCAGTCTGCCACTAAGTGTCAGCAAGGAGTCAACTCTGACAGCAACCTTCCTAATTAAAGATCCTAATTAAAGATGTTTTTATACTAAACACAATCATTCTTCAAGATTAGAGACTTTTAAATACCATTCATAGTGACTTTTTAAAGATTAGGACATTTTAATACAATCCATCGTAGGTTTTTAAAGATTATATTAGAACAGTTTTAATACAATCCATTGTAACTTTTTAAAGATTAAATTATAACAGTTTTAATACAATCTATTGTAACTTTTTAAATATTACAACATTTTTACTACAATCTATTGTGACTTTTTAAAGATTATATTAGAACATTTTAATACAATCCATTGTAGGTATTTAAAGATTATATTAGAACATTTTTAATACAATCCATTATAACTTTTTAAAGATTATATTATCCACCCATTTTCTACCGCTTGTCCCTTTCAGGGTCGCGGGGGCTGCTGGAGCCTCTCAGCTGTATTTGGGCGGAAGGTGGGGTACACCCTGGACAAGTCGCCACCTCATCACATTTTAATACAATCTATTGTGACTTTTTAAAGATTATATTTTTAAAATTTTAATACAATTTTTGTGACTTTTTAAAGATTATATTAGAATATTTTAAATACAATCCATCGTAGGTTTTTAAAGATTATATTAGAACATTTTTAATACAATCCATTGTAACTTTTTAAAGATTATATGAGAAAATTTTTAATACAATCCATTGTAACTTTTTAAAGATTATAGTATAACATTTTTAATAAAATCCATTGTGACTTTTTAAAGATTATATTATAAAAATTTTAATACAATCTTTTGTGACTTTTTAAAGATTATATTAGAACATTTTAAAAACAATCCATCGTAGGTTTTTAAAGATAATATTAGAACATATTTAATACAATCCATTGTAACTTTTTAACGATTATATTATATAATTTTTAATACAATCTATTGAAGATTTTATTAGACATTTTTTAATACAATCCACTGTAGGTTTTAAAATAGTATATTATAACATTTTAATACAATCCATTGTGGGTTTTTAAAGATTATTTTATCACTATAACATTTTTAGAGGTGAACTGTTGTGTTTTTGAAAAAAAAAGATTGTTTATTTTATCACTATAACATTTTTAGAAGTGAACCGTTATGTTTTGGGGAACATTTTTATTTTATTACTGTAACATTTTAGAAAAAAAAGATTGTTTATTTTGTTGTAACATTGTCAAAAGTGAACAGTTATGTTTTGGTAAAAAAAAGATTGTTTATTTTACCACTGTAACATTTTTAGAAGTGAACTGTTATGTTTTGAAAAAAAAAAAAGTTGATTATGCAATTATAACATTTTTAGAGGTGAACTGTTATGTTTTGGAAAAAAAGATTGTTTCTGGTATTACAACATGATTAAAATGATGTTTACTTGGAGATAAAGGTGACTTTTTCATAAAATGAGTGTGGAGGTGTTGTGCCACTCACTATTGTGCACAGTCGATGAGCTGGTACTCGTTGGATCTCTCATAGCACACCTTGACGCCCTCGTCCTGCCACAGAGTCTTGGCATGCTCGTAGAACTCCTGCAGGTGAAGACATCCAGTCAACCACATCAACATGTGCCCCACAGAGACAATTGTGTTGGCACAACAAAAAATTCAAACGTCAACTCACTCCTCTACAGTTCATGAACGGTTTTATGATGGCCACAGTTTGACCTTGGAACAGATTATGGCTATTTAGTTTTTTGGATGTTTTCAAAGGGACCGTAATCAGACCAATGTGGTCTGTACATGATGCAAGGCAAGAGCGCTAATATCGCACAAAGTAGTTCTTCTCATATTTCTATGTTCACATTTTCACACTTTGCACTATTTTCTTACACTTTATGAAGCATTTCTTACATATTCTTCATTTTAAGAGCTTATTGTTAAGTGTTCACTGTGATTTGACTATTTTGTTGACATTGTTTAAAAGTTTTCCATGCTTGTGTTGACATTTCCTTTCTGCCTTGACAGCTGAGGGATTATAATCACAGGAAGTTAGTTTTTAAAAAAAATATATAAATGTAATTTTATTTACTATAATTTATATGTAATAATAAAACAAACTAAATAAATATAACTGAGGGCATTATAATCAAAGGAAGGTTACATTTTAAAAATATATTTAATATGTTATAATTTATATTTAATAATAAAACAAAGTAAACAAATACATAAATATAGCTGAGGGCATTATAATCAGAGGAAGGTTACATTTTTAAAATGATTTAATTTTTATAATTTATATTTTATAATAAGACAAATACAAAAATACATGAAATATAGCTTAGAGCATTATAATCAGAGGAAGGTTACATTATTTTATTTTATTTTTTTAATAATTTATGTTTAATAATAAAACAATAAAAAATAAAATATATACATATATATATATATATCTTTTTTAAAATAATTTATGTTTAATAATAAAACAATAATAAAAAAAAAAAAAAAAAAAAAAAAAAAATATATATATATATATATATATATATATATATATATATATATATATATATATATATATATATATATATATATATATATATATATATGTGTATATATATATATATAGCTGAGAGGATCAAAATCAGAGGAAGGTTACACTTCAAATAAAATAAATTTTTCTCCCACTCCTTATTTTCCATAAGTCATAAAAATAAGAATAATCGATATCAAACTCTGATATGGTGACACAGTGTTCTGTCTTTGTGAAGTTGATTAGCCAACAATCTCACCAAACTTGTCACAATGGTTTGTGCTGCAAAAATGTCACCCGGCCTCATTTCCAATAGCAAGTTCCTTAACAGCCCTTTGAGACACTTGTGATTTAGGGCTATATAAATAAACATTGATTGATTGATTGAGTTATTATTAATGCTTTCCCACACTGCCATCTTGTGGCTGTGTAGGGGCAGTGCAGCAACACTACTGCAAGCAATGTGACACTTTCTTGTCCATGTTACAGGGAAAATGCATTATATATATATATATATATATATATATATATATATATATATATATATATATATATATATATATATATATATATATATATATATATATATATATAATGTAGTAACAGACACCTTCATAACAATATGTAATATGTACAATATACACACTGCAAATATATACAGTATATAATGTAGTAACAGACACCTTCATAACAATATGTAATATGTACAATATACACACTGCAAGTATATATATATATAATGTAGTAACATACACCTTCATAACAATATGTAATATGTACAATATAAACACTGCAAGTATATACATATTTTGTAGTAATAGACACATTCATAACAATATGTAATATGTACAATATTTACCCTATTTTGGTCATTTTAATCATTACTGTAACTAATTCCTCAAGGCATTGATTTCTGTTTCCATAGCAACACACTTCCAAATTCGAGCAACAAGAGTGTGTTCCTATTTGTGTAACAAACGCGAGTGTGTTGTAATCATGGCAGACTTGGTAACAGACAATAAAGACGACTATTTTTGGACAAATGAGGATACATAACCTTATCTTTTTGAAGCTGAATATACTGAGGATGAACTACTGCTTCAAAGGAAGAATGAGATGTTGGAGCAGAGAGTGATGTCGGCGTGACTTTGCTGCTGTAAATGTGAAACTTGGTGCCATGCTATTTCGACATAAATTAAGTGCTCACCCAAATAAACCAGAAAAAAAGTTCCCCGGCCAGCTGGACCAAACAAAAAGTGAGTCACTTTAATATTGATCATGATACACGCAGCACGTCATGTGTGTTAGTACAACTACAGTACATACACTGTCTGGCTAGCTGAGTACTGGCTAGCTGAAATATTAATTTACAGATACTGTAATATGATTGTTCATGTTTTCCACTCAGTACAGACTGGTGTTCTATCAGTGTTGTGTATTAGAAACTCAAACACGTTTCGTGTTGACGTAGAAGCTAGCTTATCTCTTGCCGTAGTTAGAAAATCAAGCTGATGCAGTTGTCCTACAAAAGAAGGCTAAGCTAGCTACACAAGAACTCGAGCTAACGTTGCAAAAGTATCATACACACATTTCTAACGTATTATTATTTCATTGTCTCCTCCATTGCCATAAAAAGGTGGCTAAGTTATGGATTTTTCTTGGCTGGCGACCATGATACAGATGGTTTTCATTTAACACATGCAAAGACACTTCAAGGGTGTGTTATTGTTTGTGCTATGGCGCCATCTTTTGGACCAGTTTGCTCACTGCAGGTGCGGTTGGGTGAATGCCTACAAGTGTTTTCCTGTTGTTTAAAGCTTCGAACCGGCCTTCTGTCTACTAATTGTCCATAATGTTTCTACTCGTATGGATTCTTCATTCGTCACTCGGAGCAACGTTTGCAAGTTTTACAAGACAACTAAAATAATTCTTACTTCCTAAACTGTTCCATGTGTGATGTCTGTAGGAGGGTCTTCATGCTATCGTAATGTCATCATGCTATCGTAATGTCATCAAGCTAGCGTAGTTAGCATTAGCTAATATGCTAACAGGTTTACGAGTGCCTGTGTTAGTATTATTAACTTACAATGACATTATTTTTGTATTGTTTGAGTTAAACAAATTCCTCAGTAAATTCACCAAAACCGTGGAGTTATTGAGTCTGTTTAGCTGATAGTGGGTCCATGATGATGACTTCTGTTTTGTTTGATCATCTGTTTTACTACCGTGTTACAGACAATGTTTGGAAACAATTAAGGTATGTAAATAAAAATTGCTGTGTAAATAACAAATTTCACAACGTACAAACCCCGTTTCCATATGAGTTGGGTAATTGTGTTAGATGTAAATATAAACGGAATACAATGATTCGCAAGTCCTTTTCAACCCATATTCAATTGAATGCACAACAAAGACAAGATATTTGATGTTCAAACTCATAAACTTTATTTTTTTTTGCAAATAATAATTAACTTAGAATTCCATGGCTGCAACACGTGCCAAAGTAGTTGGGAAAGGGCATGTTCACCACTGTGTTACATGGCCTTTCCTTTTAATAACACTCAGTAAACGTTTGGGAACTGAGGAGACACATTTTTTAAGCTTCTCAGGTGGAATTCTTTCCCATTCTTGCTTGATGTACAGCTTAAGTTGTTCAAAAGTCCGGGGGTCTCCGTTGTGGTATTTTAGGCTTCATAATGCGCCACACATTTTCAATGGAAGACAGGTCTGGACTACAGGCAGGCCAGTCTAGTACCCGCACTCTTTTACTATGAAGCCACGTTGATGTAACACGTGGCTTGGCATTGTCTTGCTGAAATAAGCAGGGGTGGCCATGGTAACGTTGCTTGGATGGCAACATATGTTGCTCCAAAACCTGTAAGTACCTTTCAGCATTAATGGCGCCTTCACAGATGTGTAAGTTACCCATGTCTTGGGCACTAATACACCCCCATACCATCACAGATGCTGGCTTTTCAACTTTGCGCCTATAACAATCCGGATGGTTCTTTTCCTCTTTGGTCCGGAGGACACGACGTCCACGGTTTCCAAAAACAATTTGAAATGTGGACTCGTCAGACCACAGAACACTTTTCCACTTTGTATCAGTCCATCTTAGATGAGATCAGGCCCAGCGAAGCCAACGGCGTTTCTGGGTGTTGTTGATAAACGGTTTTCGCCTTGCATAGGAGAGTTTTAACTTGCACTTAAAGATGTAGCGACCAACTGTAGTTACTGACAGTGGGTTTCTGAAGTGTTCCTGAGCCCATGTGGTGATATCCTTCACACACTGATGTCGCTTGTTGATGCATTACAGCCTGAGGGATCGAAGGTCACGGGCTTAGCTGCTTACGTGCAGTGATTTCTCCAGATTCTCTGAACCCTTTGATGATATTACGGACCGCAGATGGTGAAATCCCTAAATTCCTTGCAATAGCTGGTTGAGAAAGGTTTTTCTTAAACTGTTCAACAATTTGCTCACGCATTTGTTGACAAAATGGTGACCATCGCCCCATCCTTGTTTGTGAATGACTGAGCATTTCATGGAATCTACTTTTATACCCAATCATGGCACCCACCTGTTCCCAATTTGCCTGTTCACCTGTGGGATGTTCCAAATAAGTGTTTGAAGAGCATTCCTGAACTTTATCAGTATTTATTGCCACCTTTCCAAACTTCTTTGTCACGTGTTTCTGGCATCAAATTCTAAAGTTAATGATTATTTGCAAAAAAAAAATTGTTTATCAGTTTGAACATCAAATATGTTGTCTTTGTAGCATATTCAACTGAATATGGGTTGAAAATGATTTGCAAATCATTGTATTCCGTTTATATTTACATCTAACACAATTTCCCAACTCATATGGAAACGGGGTTTGTATATATCAGCCACTTTTAGTATAATAATTTTTTCATATATTGGCCGCACCGCACTTTGTGTCCTGGAGCTGGTTAGCATCAACGTTGTGGCTTGGTGAGAGAATGCAGGCGACAATAAGTAAACTAGCTAGATGATGCTAACTAGCTTGTTTCCGTGCTCCTGATACCTGTTCTGCAACTCGGTGCGGCGTTTAGGCAAAAGGAACAGCGAGTGCCTGCGGCTGATGCTCAAAACATTTTTATTCATATTTCATTTATAAAAAACGCGAAAATTAATGATTCGTGGACATTTCACATGCCTGTATATTCTCCGAGGAGACCCTCAGTCTATAATATGGGCGGAGCAGCCAGGACCCTTCCTGGTGCTAATGTTAGCGAGTGCAGTGTTAGTCCAAACACCAAAGTGACCCAGGACTTTGGTGTTTACCTGCTCGCACCTGGAGGTGGAAGCATGGACATGAAAGAGTTGAAATACTCACAGACGGAAAGTCAAAGTCCTTCTGGTTGACCAGGTTCAGGACGTACTCAATGCGGTGCTGGTTTTCTGGAGACGCCAACTGCACAGGAGGCGTCAGGGTACTCATGGCTGTGACTATGGTCTGTCAACACACACACAAACACACAGTCAAACAACATGTAAGATCAGCACAAGTCAGGAGTCTGGACCAACAATTACTAAGCATGGAACTTGGTACACACCACGTCCTCACAGATATTGGTGTCATGTGACAAACGGCTCAATTTTTGTTTCATGTGACCACAGAACTTTCCTCCAGAAGGTCTTATCTTTGTCCATGTGATCAGCAGCCAACTTTAGACAAGCCTTAAGGTGTGGCTTCTGGAGCAAGGGCTTCCTTCTTGCATGGTAGCCTCTCAGTCCATGGCGATGCTTGACTGTGGACGCTGACACCTGTGTTCCAGCAGCTTCCAATTCATTGCAGACCTGCTTTTTGCTGGTTCTCGGTTGACTCTTGATCATCCTGACCAATTTTCTCTCAGCAGCAGGTGATAGCTTGCGTTTTCTTCCTGATCATGGCAGTGACAAAACTGTGCCATGCACTTTATACTTCCGAACAATTGTCTGCACAGTTGCTCTTGGGACCTTAAGCTGCTTTGAAATGGTTCCAAGTGACTTTCCTGACTTGTTCAAGTCAATGATTATTTTTTCAGATCTGTGCTGAGTTCCTTTGACTTTCCCATTGTGGTGTTTGTAACCTAGTCTAATGACTGCATCACATGAGCCCTATTTAAATGGGCTCAGAGAAGTCAACAATCAATCACTCACATGAAGTTAAGAGGCAATGCCATGAAGATCATTTGATTGGATTTCAACTTTTCTACATCAGCAACATTGATCATGTACAGTATGTTGCTGTATGTATACTTTTGACCCAGCAGATTTGATCATATTTTCAGTAGACCCATAATAAATTCATAAAAGAAGCAAACTTCATGAATGTTTTTTGTGACCAACAAGTATGTGCTCCAATCACTCTATCACAAAAAAATAGAGTTGTAGAAATAATTGGAAACTCAAGATAGCCATGACATTATGTTCTTTACAAGTGTATGCACACTTTTGACAACCACTGTACATATACACACATATTTATATCTATACACACATACATACACACACACAGTAAGTATATATATATATACTTACTGTATATATATATATATATATATATATATATATATATATATATATATATATATATATATATATATATATATATATATATATATATATATATACATACATACAGTTGTGCTCATAAGTTTACATACCCTGGGAGAATTTATGATTTCTTGACCATTCTTCAGAGAATATAAATGATAACACAAAAACCTTTCTTCCACTCATGCTTAATGGTTGTGTGAAGCTATTCATTGGCAAACAACTGTTTACTCTTTTTAAATCAAAATGACAAAAAAAGTACCCAAGTTAACCTGATCAAAAGTTTACATACCCCAGTGACTTTGATCTGATAACATGCACAAAAGTTGACACAAACAGGTTTGAATGGCTAATCAAGGTTCCAATCCTCACCTGTAACCTGTTTGTTTGTAATTAATGTGTGTGTATAAAAGGTCAGTAAGTTTCTGGGCTTCTGACAGACCATTGCATTTTTCATTCAGTGCTGCACAGATGTTTCTGGATTCTGAGTCATGGTGAAGGCAAAAGAATTGTCAAAGGATCTGCGAGAAAAGGTAATTGAACTGCATAAAACAGGAAAGGGGTATAAAAAGCTATCCAAAGAATTGAGAATGCCAATCAGCAGTGTTCAAACGCTGATTAAGAAGTGGAAAATGAGGGATTCAGGTAGACCAGCAAAGATTTCAGCCACAACTGCCAGGAAAATCCACAAATAACTTCAGCTGAAATACAGGACTCTCTGAAAAATTGTGGTTTGGCTGTTTCAAGATGCACAATAAGGAGGCACTTGAAGAA